>NW_021145355.1:113252-135950 GCF_002837175.3 Physeter macrocephalus
TCCGCAACGGGAGAGGCCACAACAGTGAGAGGCCCGCGTACCGCAATAAAAAGAAAAGAAAAGAAAAGAAAAATTCGGCCCGAAGGTTTTTGCTTTAATTAACATGTGGTATTGGGTCAGTTCGTTTTCTCTGATCATACTTTAACAAAGAAATGGGAACTTTTACTGACAATATTCTCCGTTCAAATCCGTATTTTTCAGCAGACTTTCTTTTCCCCTGAAAGACTGACTTAAACAAGCAAACAAACAAAGCTCCAGCTTACTAGTTTATAATGAGATGACGAGAGGGTAAGAAACCCAAGTTCATTGCCTCATACAGGTAAGCCTGCAATGAAGCCAAATGATACTGAAATATCACAGTTGCACAGCCTGGAAACTGAGCAAAAGGGGTTCAATGGATGATCTTAATGACTCAAGTCATCAACTAGCATCCTCCTAGCCCACACCAGCCCTGACCGGCGATGGGAGGACCGACAGGTTTCCTGGAGGCCGAGAGGGAGAGAGGTACCAACTGCAACCACAGACTGGCCCGGGCAGCCGAGGGGACCACACAACTAAATCTGGGGAGAGGAAAGTGCTCTACATCTCCACTGTTGGTGGTTAAAATGGGTACATACCCTTGTCAGCATGCATCAAACCGTACATTTAAAACGAATACGTTGTATTGTAACCTCAATAAAGTTACTGAAAAGAAATTTAAAAAACAAATAAACTGGCAGTCCCTAAAACTGCGCCCGAGCTGCCGGGAGAAGGGAGCCGCCGGTGGCGCTGGCAGAGCCGTCGGTGACCTGGGGCCACCCACCTCCTGCAGGGTGGCCGCGCACAGCTCGATGGCGATGTACTGGAACTGCCGGTCCCTCTCGGTGCAGAAGTAACGGATCACGTTTGGGTGCTCGTCCGACTCTCGCAGCAGCTGGACCTCACGGTCTGCGAAACTAAAACACTCGGGGAGGATCCTCTTGACGGCCACGTCGCGGTTGTCAAACATGCCACTGCAGGACGAGGAGCGGGGTTGGCTGTGGAAACGCCAGGAGAACCCTGGGCCTGCGGGACTCCTTCCACCTGACGCAGCGGCTGCCTCGAAGGCCTCACAGCCCGGGGGGCCCTGAGCAACCGCCCAGCGGCCCCATCACCTCCCTCTGTGGGGAACTCTTCCATCTGGTCACTACGATGACCCCGCTGTGCCCCCGGAGCCGACAGGAGCTTACACGTGAGGTGGTGAAGGCTCAGGGCTCTCCAGGCCACTCACCGGTACACAATTGTGCCCTCGGCTCCGTGGCCCAGGACGTCCTTCGGACAGAATGAGATTTTCCCAACTATCACCATGCTGGTTTCCTCATCTGGGACAGAACAGAAAAAAGGACAAACATAACCTAAACAGCCTTGAAGCCAGAGTGGCTACAAGCTTCCTGAGCTCAGAAGGAGGGATGAGGATTCAGAGGTTTTAGGCCCCTGGGGCCCTGGCAAGCAGGAGCTGCGGGGCCCCCTCCCCAGTCACGCCCAGGGCCGCCTCCTCGCCGGCCCCTGCTCTCTGTTCCAGCTTTTACTTTCATTACTGTGAGGACAGAAGCCTGAAGACAGGGCTTCTCTACAGATCCACCCAAAGGTCTGCACCGGAAACATGCAGGTAGTGCCGGGGGATGCGTGAAATGGAGAGACCAGTAGCAGAGTGTCCAGCCTGAGACTCAGGACTCTGAGGTCTCCTGCACTGGTTCTACGTCAATCCCCTCAGACTATTGGCCCTGACCGCTGGCCTGAGCCCACCTCCCGGATGAAAGCAGAGCAACAGCTGCACCTTTACACGTGGCCACTGGCCGGCCTCAGGGATGCTCTCGAACCAGAGGGCCAGTGCACCTCTGGTCAGCAGCGACTCTCAGCCCTTTGTGCAGCAAGATGGAGGGAGGGCCATGGTGGCTCCCTCTGTGGGGGAGAGGCCTCGGGATGGGGCAGAAGCCCAGCCCCCGGAGTGGGGGGGACGGGGGGTGAGACCTCGGTGAACCCTTGGGAACAGCACTTCATAATCCCGTGGAGACCCCCAGGAAGGGCATGGGGCTTTAGGGTCCTCAGGTCATGCTCCAACGAAAGAGAAGGCGGCACCAAAATGGCAACTCGCTTTACCCTCGTCATCCTGCTCCAGGAAGGGGCTGGTGGCAGCCTTGCAGGCGGAGCCGCTGGAGTGGAGCGAGTGGTTGGAGACTCTGGGGGACGTGCTGGGGCTGCTGGTGGCCGAGCTCTCCGAGTACTGGCCGCACAAGTCCGGGAGCTCGGCGTCCTGAGCCGCGACGTCTCCAGGTGGGTGGAAGGGCAGCTGCTGCTGTTGCAGGAGCTGGATCTTCTCCAGTTCCTTCTGAAACTGCTGGTGCTGGAGCTGCCGCTGCTGACGTCTGCTCTGGGAAGAGAAACCCACACCCCGGCCAGTGCAGCCCGGCGCCCAGCGCGCAAGCGGGCGGGACGGGGCAGGCTCCTGCGGCGGAGGAAGAGGGGACACTTGAGGTGACCCCACGGGGCAGGACGAGACCAGTGAGAAGGCCGCGGGGGGCAGAACGCGGTCAGCGATCGGAGCTCTTCCTGCCAGTTAGACTTCCCAGTACAGCCCATCCCCCAGCTGGAGGGGCCCTGCAGGGGCAGCAGAGGAGGGATCCCACTGGAGGTGGAGGGCTGGGTCAGAGGGAGGGGGTTCCAGTCAACTCTACAATTCCGGGACTTTTATGAAAGTCTGGGGGACTTCCCTGGCGGTCCAGTGGTTAGGACTCCACGCTCTCACTGCAGAGGGTGTGGGTTCAACCCCTGGTCGGGGAGCTAAGACCCTGTGTGCCCCACGGTGTGGCCAAAAAAAAAAAAAAAAAATCCACAAAAGTCTGGGAATTGTTGCAAGAGTGAAACCAAAACCAAACAGGAAGAATGGGTAGCAGGTGGACACAGGGAAGACCCAGGCTTGCTGTCTACCGTGGCCGTGCACGTGACAGAGGCCGGTGCACAGATCACCAGCAGTGCAGAGGTGGGGACGCCACTGGGGCTTGGGGCCACCTGGCCATCTGCCCACAGCTGCACAGCCAGGATGTGGCAGAGCGGGGCTGACACACAGGGAGCCTGGCCGAGGTCCCACTCCCATTTCATCAGGCTGCCTTCCCCACACCCCACACTCTTCTCATTTAGTCTGTACAATTCATTCCATCATAGTTTGAAGTGGCAGCGACCTGTGATTATTAATTACTGCCCCATGCGTGGGAAGGTGACTGCAGGGATATGGGTGTGTAGCCAACACGCCCCTGGGAGTTTTCTAGAGATCTTGCTCTCTTTCTTTCAACTTGGGTTGCAATCCTGGAAATTCCATCTACTAGCTGAGTTACCTTGGGAAAGTTATTTAACTTCCCAGAGTCAAGTTTCTTTATTTGTGGGTAGGGGATAGATAAGAATAAGAACTGGGTGAGGTTAAAAAAAAACAAAAACTTGGGCTTCCCTGGTGGCGCAGTGGTTGAGAGTCCGCCTGCCGATGCGGGGGACACGGGTTCGTGCCCTGGTCCGGGAAGATCCCACATGCCGCAGAGCGGCTGGGCCCGTGAGCCGTGGCCGCTGAGCCTGCGCGTCCGGAGCCTGTGCTCCGCAACGGGAGGGGCCACGGCGGTGAGAGGCCCGCGTGCCGCAAAAAACAAAAAACAATGCAGGTGGACACATTTTGACAAATGGAAAGTGCCATAAAGGGCCTGTCATCCTCATTCCTCCACGGGGATGTGAGCTTTTGGAGCACTTGTGTTCTAAGGTGGTAAGGTTTCAATGCTCCAAGCATCCTGATGAAAGAATATTTCTCCAGGGAATTCCCTGGCGGTGCAGTGGTTAGGACTCTGTGCTCTCACTGCTGAGGGCCCAGGTTCAATCCCTGCCCGGGGAACTAAGATACTGTGAGCTGTGTGGTGAGGCAAAAAAAAAAAAAAAAAAAAAAAAAAGAGAAGAAAAGAAAGAAAGAATATTCCTCCAGAATATTTTATCCAACCCACAACCCTGCTCGGGGAACTAAGATACTGTGAGCTGTGTGGTGAGGCAAAAAAAAAAAAAAAAAAAAAAAAAAGAGAAGAAAAGAAAGAAAGAATATTCCTCCAGAATATTTTATCCAACCCACAACCTACTCAACTATGTAATTTTAGCCACTTATTTCCAACTAGAAAGTCGAAGGAATAACCGTGCTGCCTTTCTCACTCTATCTGATATCTCTAACAGGCAGGTTTCTTTTTTTTTTAAGATTTTTAAAATTTTTAATGTGGACCATTTTAAAAGTCTTTATTGAATTTGTTACTATATTGCTTTTGTTTTAATGTTTTGGTTTTTTGGCTGTGAGGCATGTGGGATCTTAGCTCCTTGACCATGGATCAAACCCTCACCCCCTACACTGGAAGGTGAAGTCTTAATCACTGGACCGCCAGAGAAGTCCCTAAACAGACAGTTTTTAAAGGATGAAAGTTTAACAGATTTTCATGTATTATGTGTAGTCTTAAAAAAAGAAAATACAGTTTTTAAAATGATTTGTAAGCAAGGTTTCCAAATCAGTTTTTACAGTCAAACTGTAAGATGTAGGTACAAAATTGTCCTTTCCTGAGAAGTGAGTGTCTCTTTAATTACAATGTTTTTGAAGATAAGCCAATATTGACTTTTAAGTGGGAAAAGAAATGTATTTGCTTCTTTGCCACCTTTGTCTGGACCTCACTAACATCAGGTGATGGGCAAAGGTTCAGAAACACGTGGGAGGGGAAAGGGAAGGAGTGGAGCTTTACCAGGGGGTAGGTGATGATGAAGGCCACCCAGCCAATGAGCAGGAAGGTGCTCAGGATGATGGTAGCCATGTCCTTGAGCATGGAGTCCACGGGGGCCTCGGGCCTTGGGGGGGCATGAGCGAACTTCTCTTCCACATCTGGAGAAACTGTGGTAGGTGCGTTTTCTGAAGTCTGGTCAACCAGGTCGATAACCTTGCATGGGAGAGAGTGGCGACATCACTGCAAAATTTCTAGTCAGATATAAATGAGCCAAACAACAAAGAAAGGCAATGACTATTTACGAGGAATGACTATGCTGTGAAACATGTTGGATTTTTTTAAAGCCCACACAAAGACCACAAAACCAGATAATTGTTGCCTTTTTCAAAGCAACTGCCTTGAGAGGCTATGCACTCTTGCAGTGATGGTATCATTACTCAAAAAAGGTTTTTAGAGAAACACTTTTGAAAGTGCCTTCAGATACTATAATCTTTTGAAAATCCTTATTAAAGGCAAAAACATCCTTTCATGGTAGATTTGATGTTTGGCGGAACTCTGAAATCATAGGTAACAAGCCTGGCGGAAGGTTGGTAGTCAATTTGGTAACAGCATTTCACATTAAAAAGGAAACCCCACACACACACACGCGCGCGCGCCCACACACAGATATAAAGTAATAAAGCTGCTTTCTTATGTTGCTTGTAAACTTTCAGTGCAACTCCAAACACAAAACCACGTATTCAAACAGTCCACTATTTTTCAAAGTTTTAAAAAAGCATCAGAACCCTCTGTTAGAGCCCAAAATTAACTCAGATAAAGTGGAGCTTCTGCCGAAGCGCCTCAGAATCTCTAGGACTTAAGAAAAATGCATTGATTTGTTCTCAAACGTCTACTGTTCCAGGTGTGCCATTATCACTTGCCTGGTGACATGGACACACAGCCTCCTTGGCATCCCAAGGAGGGACGTGAGAAACGCTCCCATTTCTCACCCCCCAGACTAACGCAGTGCCCTGCCTCCCACTCCTGCAGACCCTCCCACAGGGCGCAGGGGCCTGTGGCTGGTGGCAGCTGCGGAATGTTTGCTGAGCACGTGACCAGAGACAACACTCATTTAGTTATATTTGCTCAAGTGCGCTTGTTTTAAAAAGTTAGTCTTATTACCAGATAAATGCACCTCAGAGTATTTTCATGGACTTTTAAAGGACTCTTTGTTCAAAATTAAACGATTAAACAGGAAAATCTCAACTACAGCCATCTCTGGGTGTTCGGTTATGGGTATTGTTTAATTTTCTTCTTTAAACTTTTATTTTCTAAGTGTTCAATAACAAATACACTTGGCTTTAATCAGATCAAAATCAGATCAAGATTTTAGGGCACCAATGCTATCTCCAACCTGGCTCCCTCCAGAGATGAGGGACAACTCAGCGCACCCTGGAATCTTTAACATCCATGTGATTTTCTTCTCCTTTCTCTCTGGATAAAATCTAAATCTCTAACGTGAATCTGACGCCATCACAGCCCTCACATCAGCCAGCCGCTCCCCTCCTCCTCTGACCCTGCCCACGGCCCCTTCTCAGGCCGGGCCCCCCACGGCAGGGCTGCAGGAGCCGCCAAGCCCGAATGGTCGGACCCCCAGCCCGGCTCCCACTCCCACCCCTCCTGCACAGCCACCCTCCAGCTCCCCACCTGCTCTGTGCCCCAGAAGGCTACCCACCTGGGCAAAGCGATGGGCTCCCTGCCCCCAGTTTCCGGCAAGGACACCAGCAGATGAGACAGAGCTGGAGTTCTGTGGGGCTGCCAAGCGACTCATCTGAAGCTCCAGGCTCCTGGTCTGGGGCCCGACCCACTCCCTCCCCACCCGCTTCAGGCCCAAGTACGCTCAGAGAACCCCAGAACTGCCCACAGTGTGAACCAAAACTCCCCTCGAATCATGCTAGCCCGGCTGGCTGTCTGCCTCCAGCTGAGACCCTGACAGCAGACTGTCTGCCGGGGCTCAGGAGGGCGGCCTGGGCCAGGGCCTCCCCGCTGCTCCACACCCATCTGTGGGTGCCCTGGGTCTCCGCCAGACCGAGCGGCCAAAGCAGGCCACTTTCAACAGGCCATGCCTGGCTTCAGAAAACCTCAGTCTCCCCACCTGCTCTCTTTGTCAGCTCTTCGCTTGCTGCCCGGCTTGGAATACGGTTCCTCTGTAGCCGTGTGATCCCATCCCCTGCCCCCCCATTGCCCACTGGGCATCCTTGGATGCAGTCAGGCTATCTCCTCAGCCCCAGAGCTGGACACGCAGGGTTAGCCCCACTCCAGGTCTTTACCTCTGCATGCTCCCCTCCAGCGCCCCATCTCTCCCACAACCTCCCGGAAGCCCCCTTCCTCCCCATCAGTCCTCAGCACTTTGTTTGCTGTGGATTCCCGTGTACCACTCTCCCCTCCTGAGTGGACTGCAGGCTCTAAAGGCAGGACAGGGCTTCCCTGGTGGTGCAGTGGTTAAGACTCCTCCTGCCAATGCAGGGGACACAGGTTCGAGCCCTGGTCCGGGAAGATCCCACATGCCACGGAGCACGAACTTCGTGCGCCATAACTACTGAGCCTGTGCTCTAGAGCCCGTGAGCCACAACTACTGAAGCCTGCGTGCCTAGAGCCCGTGCTCCACAACAAGAGAAGCCACCGCAATGAGAAGCCAGCACACCGCAACGAAGAGTAGCCCCTACTCGCCGCAACTAGAGAAAGCCCGCGCGCAGCAACAAAGACCCAACACAGCCAAAAATAAATAAATAAATGTATAAAGGCAGGACAAATGCCTTATCCCCCAGCACCTGACACGAGGAGGCACCAATTGACTGTCCATTTCCCCACTCACCTCCTCAAAGCTCTTTTTCTCTGAGTCAGCAGGAATCACATTTTCCCGGTGTTTGGGCAGATTGTTGGGGAACCGCTCCAGCATCTTGGTAGACGCAGACAGTGGGGTCTCGTGGTGTCCTGCGAGAGGAAGCACGCCTCTAATGAGAGCAGCAGTCCCACTCGACCCACTAAGCCTAAGCAACCGTCACTACCCAGTGAGGGGCCCACGAAGCAGACGCTCACACTTGTAAAGTAAGAGAAAGCGGGAGGCAGTGACAAGAGAAATTCCATCAAGACAGAACTTTTACTCCTCAGTGGCATTAGTGCAGTGTTCTGAATCTCACAACAAGGAGCAAAGAAGTGTCCTTGTCACGAGAGGGATCGGGATGTCCAGGACACGTTCAGAGCAAGGCTCGTGTGGATAATCCCTAATCAAGGCCGTACACCGTGAGGCACTAGGAAGCTTCATTAAAAGCTCAAGGAGGACTTCCCTGGTGGCACAGTGGTTAAGAATCCGCCTGCCAATGCAGGGGACACAGGTTCAAGCCCTGGTCCGGGAAGATCCCACGTGCCGCGGGGAAACTAAGCCTGTGTGCCACAACTACTGAGCCTGCGTGCCACAACTACTGAAGCCCATGCGCCTAGAGCCCGTGCTCCACAAGGGAAGCCGCTGCAGTGAGAAACCCGTGCACCGCAACGAAGAGTAGCCCCCGCTCGCTGCAACTAGAGAAACCCCGCGTGCAGCAACAAAGACCCAACGCAGCCAAAAATAAATAAATAAATAAAATAAAATGTATCCTAAAAGATATCGTCCAAAAAAAAAAAAAACCTCAAGGAGTTCTCCCTTCAACGCTGACCCCTGTCACATCACTCCAATAAGGGTACCAAGTCCCCATCTTGGTGTTTAAATCGTGCAGGTGGAGTTCTATCCCCACTACCTAAACACGAGCTTCCCTCCTGGGAAGTGGTGAATTATTCAGAAGCCAGCACGTTTGCTGGATGGATTGGGGATCCCGGCTCCCTGTTTGTTCCTTCACTGTTCCCCACACAACTATTCCAAGGCTGCCTAGCAGTCATTCATTACACGTTTATTGAGCATCTACTGTGTGCGAGGGACAGAGCTGAATAACATAAAAGGAACGACATTTGATATGGCTGGATGATCTCTTTAGTTCTGAAGTTAAACGACTCCACACACCACCCGGAAGAGCCAATCACTCTCTCAAGCTGGGCTCTCAGCACCCTGACTGCTTTCTTCTCTGTTGTCTCACAGCAATCAGATCTCACCCC
This sequence comes from Physeter macrocephalus, assembly GCF_002837175.3. Taxonomy (NCBI): domain Eukaryota; kingdom Metazoa; phylum Chordata; class Mammalia; order Artiodactyla; family Physeteridae; genus Physeter; species Physeter macrocephalus. The sequence continues at coordinate 122,123 of NW_021145355.1, forward strand.
AATTCCAGTCTCACCCTAGGATCTGTCCTCTGTTCTCCCAAACCTATCAAAGATCGTATGGTATGTATTTCCAAGACAAAAACAAACAAGAACTAGTCCGAGCTACGTACATTTCTCATCTGGAGAAAGCCCCTTGAACTCTCTCTCTTTGGGTCAGTTCTCTATCTGTACCGTTAACACTGTTCGCTAAGGGAAGCCTAAGTTTGTTTTGAGCCACTACCAAGTTCCCCTTGTCTTCCAAGGAATGCTGAGACGGCGGGATAACCTGAACTGGTTGCCTGCTTCAGACCTCTGATTCGCACTTGCCGGTGGGGCCCAGGGATCTGAGCAGGAGTCTCTCCAGGTAACTCTGAGGCTCACTAACAGGAGACCGTCTCGCTAAGAGCAATGAGGTGTCCCCTCCACACGCCACCTTGCACTGCAGCGCCTGCTGCTCTAAGAACTCCAAGTCCCACCCCTCGGCAGGGCACCTCCCAACACGCTGCGCCAGAAGGGGTTAGCCCGACTCCCCTCTTCGTCCTGTAGTCTTTGTAAACAGGCCTCCCCCGTAGTGGGGCCTTTAGCAATATCTTGGAGCGCACCCTGAACCGGCTGTGCTACGAATGTAATCATGAGCTCCTGAAACACTTCTGTACAAAAAGAACCTGGTCTTAGTGATGTATCTATCACCATCCAATTACGTCCAGGCTCCAGAGCTGAAAGCACAGGCCCTGCCCTGAACGTCCTGGATCCAGAGCTCCAGGGGTCATGCGTGTCTATCTGACGTAGGTCCCAGGTGAAGCTGAGAGCACCCCAGGTTAGGGCCACTGCTCTGGGGTAACCCACAGACCACACCACTCAAGCCTGCAGAACTCGTCTTATTTTCAAGATTAAGGTGAATGTGAGGATATCCTTAATGTCGTCCACAATCACCAGATCAGAGGACATATTTGGACATAAATGAGCATATACTTTTACCCGTGGCCCTCAGTCTACACAAAATTATCACTCAGTCCCACTACCTTATTTAGAAATGACCAGCTTTGAAGTTTCTCAAAAGGGCTTTCCGAACTGTGGGGTGCATCCCTAATTACTTCTTTATACCTTGTTGGGTTTCTCAGTTTTCTTACTTGGAAAACCTTTCCATTTTGAAAGGATATCATTTCGGGACTTCCCTGGCGAACCAGTGGTTAAGACTCTGCGCTTCCACTGCAGGGGGCACAGGTTCAATTCCTGGTTGGGGAACGAAAGATCCTGCATGCCGCAAGGTGCAGCCAAAATAAATAAATAAATAAAATAAAAGGACATCATTTTGCAACTGAGCCATGAAGACTTTTTCTGGATTTTTTTTGGTCTCACACATTTCCTTAGTTTCCAAAATTTTTTCACTTCTTAACCAATGGTAGACAATGTATCCCTTAACTGCTTTGTAAAACTAAGTGGCCCTGTGATTTTAATGGCCTCTGCCCACCCATCAGTTCTTTTTTTCCTCCACTTTGGGCCCATTCACCCACACTTTCCGAACTAACTCTGTTCAAAAAAGGGTAGAAGTATTTTGTTACCTCCTCTGCCCATTATTTGGTAAAAATAATAACCAGAAGAAAAACACCTGTAAGGAGTCAGGATGAACAAAGGACAACAAGGCCTGGAAGACTACAAAGCAACCGATCGGGGCTCCAGGACATCCAGTTTCCTTCCTCCCTGTGATGCCCAGTTAAACACCCCCATCCAGATGCCACCGCCTGGCTGTCTCCTGGCCCTGCAGTCTCCCAGGCGGCTCCACACCCCTTTCCCGGCGCCCCCAGGCCTGACCCCTCTCTGCCCTGGTCGCCGAGCAACCACCGAGCACCACCGCACCGGGAGAGAATGGGGAGGACAAAGCTCACTGGCGCCTGCGTGCTCCAGCACCTCCTCGCGGCTGCATCCCCACCTCTCCCCACCTCTGGCGCTGGGAGGCGGCAGAATTGGGGAGGGGGCTGCCGCACTGGAAAGGCAAATCCGGTCAAGAAAACTCCGTCCTGCTCTAATTACTTGGGCCACTTGCCAGACACACAGCTCCTGTCACCTCTGCCTGCATCGGTCACACTCGCTGCCTTCCGGTGTCATCTCAACTTCTTATCACTGATGGCCCTGGGGTCTCCAACCCCAGGGCCATCAGTGATGGCGGCAGAAACAGAAGAGAAGGAAAAAGGGACCACCCCAGGGGACTTCCCTGGTGGTCCAGTGGCTAAGACTCCACACACCCAGTGCAGGGGGCACAGGTTCAATCCCTGGTCAGGGAACTAGATCCCACATGCATGCCGCAACTAAGAGTTCACGTGTCACAACTAAGATCCCACGTGCCGAAACTAAGACCCAGCACAGCCAAATAAATAAATAAATATTTAAAAAAAAAAAAAAAGGGACCACCCCACACACCCGGGACTTCTGCACCCAAGTCCAGCCTCCGACTGTTCACCACCCTCCATCGCTCCTGGGTCTTCAACCCTTTCCTTCCCCAGCCCCTCCTGCCCACGCCCACACCAACTCCCAAGTGGTTTCTTCCACAGAAATTGCCTGTTTTCTTAACTCTACGTGGATATAACAAGGGTGCTGACCTTGCATGGGGTCAGCATAAGGAACTGTTCTAGAATGCTGACTGCCAGTGCCTGGCACGCCCCAGACGTTCAACATGTGTCCGGTCACTGCACAACGTTTACACTATTTAGTACTGGAGTTTTGGAACATTAGACAAATGATTTTTGAGAACTGACTTGGTAACACAGCTAGCCTGTTTATTTTCCTTGGGGGTGAAATATTCCAAGGTCTGAAAGACCAACTTGGACATGAACTGAGCACAGAGCTGAGGACTGTTAACTAGCAACGTCGGCTCTTGGCCACCAGGAGGCAGCACGGCGTCACCACGGCCACGAGGAGCCAGCTCTTACCGATGAGCAGCCAGTAGTTGTGCAGGTAGTTGAGCTTGCTCTTCCCTTTGAGCCCAGGGTCGAACTTCAGGTCCGTGCTGGGTGTGATCACACACTCCCCTTTGTCTCCGATGGTGACACCGTCGGTCTGGGGTCCTTCCAGCAAAGGAAGGGTGCTGCCTCGGGGCTGGGAAGACAGATTGGAGTGAGGCTGGGGGTGCCCATGTGAACAGCAGTGTGCCTGCAACTGTCCTAAGCACATGGTCCTATCGTGGGGCTGGTCAGGAAGGCACAGCAGGACTCAAGGCCCCAGGACCGGGCAGGAGAAGCCCCTCCCTCAGGACGTGACAACGCTGCACTGAAAATTCCGGGGACTTCCCTGGTGGTCCAGTGGTTAAGACTCCGAGCTCCCAATGCAGGGGGCTTAGATTCGATCTCTGGTCAGGGAACTAGATCCCGCATGCTGCAACTAAGACCCGGCACAGCCAAATAAATAAATAAATATTTTAAAAAATAAATACATAAATAAAATAGAATTCCCATGTCTTTTATTTATGTACTTATTTTGGCCACACCGCGCAGCATGCAGGATCTTAGTTCCCCGACCAGGGATTGGACCCGTGCCCCTTGCAGTGGAAGTGCGGAGTCCTAACCACTGGACCGCCAGGGAAGTCCCTCGGACGTCTTTTTAAACGTGGACATCTCTTTAAACATGGGAACTGGGAAACAGGAAGGGTGTGTGTGGAACTCCAAGAGGCTACTGTGAGAAGCAGAAATAAGTGAAGGAGTTACACATGATACAAGTGACCAGGGTGGGAAAGCTCCGGCCACGAGCCCGGTGCTGGCTCGGGCACTGCTGGACCCAGGCAGGCGCTGCCCTGACACGGGAGCAGAGGACTGACTCACTGTGAAGACAGGAGATGGCAAACAGTTCAAACATCATAAGGGCCAAAACGGCGGCCGGGACTGTGATGCCTCAGACACTCAGAGACGGAGTGCCTGAGGCAACCTGGCGAGGTCCCAGGAGGCTGGACCGGTCACGAAAGGATGGACAGGATTTGAGGAGGAAAAAAGGAACACGGGAGAGCATCTGAGGTGTGAGGCGCAGCCTGAACAAGGGAACTCTTGGAACTCAGGGAGAGGATGGACAGTGCAGCCCCACAGAGACACGAGCCGTGTGGCAGTGCACGGGTGTCGCGGGGCTGGCCTGAGGGGAGCGTGAACCCCAGCTGGGGAGTCTAGACTTGAACCCGAAAGCCAAGGGGAGTAACGGGGGCTTCCGAGGCTTAGGAGGCTGCTTTAGTCACGTGCATCTCTTCTCATGAGGTACTGACAGAACGTGGTACACGCAGAAATTGTTTCTGAGGATGTTAAGATCTGTGTCCTGCATCCTTAACTAACAGGATGTTCATATATAATTCATTCGTTCGTTGCTAAAATGGCACAGGAGTGTTTCGGAGGCTGCATCTATGAGCCCCCCCGCCCCGCACAGTGGACTCACCACAACGGCGACCCCCTCGTGTACCATTGAGGGGGAAGCGTAGAGGCTGGTAGAGTATTTCCCCACATACAGGGTGGGCCTAGGAGACAAACAGATACATGCGTTCCACTGTCATTTAATTTCTGGACCCCACAAAAGGGGGCTCTTGGGAGAGGAGAATCACAGCCCCGAATCCCACTCCTAGGAGGAAGCACATTAACCCCCGAGGCTCTCTGGGCCATGGGGGTGTAAAGACAGGGTACTGCCCTGGGAACCAGGAAAGCGGGACTGCAGGCCCCGCTGTCACTGATGCCTTCGAAGCGTGCACAGGCCACCTGCCTGCCAGCCAGGGTTTCCTCGTCTGCAAATGGCGGGGCTGCGTTAGCTCACCCCCCGCGACAGCCTGAGGAAAGGACCACAAGCAACGACCACCAACGACCACCCGGGAGAGACTGGAGGCTTGTAACCACGGCACAGCTTCCAAGACGGCCCGACCAGGGTGCTTTGACAACTGAGCTGCCACCAGAATCCCCACTGTAGTGTCTTGTGGTTCCTAAAGATTCTAGAGGTTTTACAGAAGCCCTGAGAGAGTCAACTGCTCTTATCCAGGGCATGCACAGGAAATCCCAAACCCGGTGAGACTTCCAGTGGGTCCCTGTTAGGGGCATCGAGGAGGGGAGGGGATCTGGCTTTGTCCGTGGTTGGCAACAGCGTGACAACGCGAGGTTGCACATACAGACCCTGCTGGTTACTAGCAATAGCCGGTCTGGGATGGGTCACCTGCTAAATTCTCTAAACCTCTCTCAACAAACCACCTTACAGTTGAACGGTGCCGTAAATTCAGAGAACATTTCACACTCACCCGATCTCCTCCACGGCTCGGCAAAATGGGAGACTGAGGCTCAGCAAGGCTAAGTGACCGAGTTACAGGCTATTCACAGGTGGGGATGGAGAACACAAGCCTGCTGAGTCTTAGACACACACACCCTAACACTTTTGTCTTGATTTTTAAAGCAAACACAACTTACAGTAAAATTTTAGAAAATAACAGAAAGTTAAAAAATAAATCCAGGGCTTCCCTGGTGGCGCAGTGGTTGAGAGTCCGCCTGCCGATGCAGGGGACACGGGTTCGTGCCCCGGTCCGGGAAGATCCCGCGTGCCGCGGAGCGGCTGGGCCCGTGAGCCACGGCCGCTGAGCCCGTGCGTCCGGAGCCTGTGCTCCGCAACGGGAGAGGCCACAGCAGTGAGAGGCCCGCGTACCGAAAAAAAGAAAAAAAAAAATAAATCCATCTCTCATATTCCCACCACCTGAGATAGATCCAGATTGTACTACAGTTACACAAGGCAGTCTCTTTCCTATTCCCACCCATAATTTTAATTTATGTAATATGTGAGAATCTGAAGTATCCAGGGGTGTCCAGTTCTTAGATTCCGAGGTTTCAGAACAAGCCGTTCCTGGCTCTTTATGCTCCTCACGGCTTCAGGGACGCCGGCCCCGAGCCCTGGTCCTCAGGTCGCGGTACGGCACGCTGCTGCTACAGCACCAGAACACCAGGGCCACAGCCGCCCCCTCCTGCCCTGAGGCCCCGACTCACATCAGCTTGCTCTTGGCCTCCGTCTCCCTGGGGAACGGGTACTTCCACTTGGTGATGCGCCCCACCTCCCCCGACATGAAGGTCAGGTAGCGCAGGGTCTCCACGGCGACGTTGATGTGCATCACCTTCCGCAGACCCTCCCGCTGCCAGATGTAAAAAGCCACCACGGGGGAAGCATAGTTTTGGATCCACAGGACGTCCCCAGATTCACTGTCCACGGTCACCACCAGCCCATCGCCATTGGACACAAAGTGGGACATTTCTGTACAGATCAGATAAACATAGCGTGTCAAGTCTCACCCAGCTTGCGACCACATCCTCTACTCCCCTGGCAGGCTGCAGCCACTCAGCTAGAGGAAACAAGCCTTCTGGAGTGTTCTCAGATCGCCTCTGAACAACTCCACTGGCTTCCAGTGAGATAACTCTCTCAGGCCCTGCGACAGCAAGACACTGAGAGCTGCCGGGTTTATAAATATAAGACAGGGTCACCCTCTCACTTGGTAATGTTCTTTCTTCACTTGGTAATAGCATTCGATTCAATTAGTGGGATTCAACTGCTGAGGAGAAAGGAAGCGATGGAGAGCCTATGAATCTGGCATTTGACAGCAATCACTTCAAACTACCGAGCAGGCTGAAAGTCAGGGCTGACCACTACCACTGCCCACGTGTGACCGCAGAGGAGGTCTGTCAGACTTGCGGGTACCAGTGTTAAGATGGGAAAACTGGCTTTTAGGTCACAGGCTGATGTTTAATTCTGCTTCTGCTTCCCATGGGCTTGTAGTTACTTCCTTCTGTGACACAGAGGGACGCAACAAAGTGTGCCCTCCCTCCTCTCGGGCTAAACTCGCCACCATTTTACCTGGGTTCCCTCCACACTTCTCACCCAGGCCCCTGCCTTCAACACTGACCCCTGAAGGATTTACTAGGAGTCCATGGGAAGTCCAGAACCTGGTGACCAAGACTGTCTTAAAAGGAAATGCAGCTTTCTGGAGCCCTCGTTTCCCCACAGGTCACAAATACTCGCCCGACCTCACCAAGCCACCGAGGTGCGGGGGGAACTTACTATATTCCCCGTCGTCCTCGGGCAGCGCAGCTGCGTAGTCGAAGTAGGTGGCGTTCCACCGGAGCTCGCGGGTTTTGGTGTCGTACATGGTGATGGTGTACTCTGGGGAACACACGCCAGCCTGTTACCTGGAGGGGCCACGGCACCTGCGGAGGTGCTGACCTCATCTACATTATAACAGACGAATCCTCCCTAAATGGTGCGTAAAAAACCCAGGCCATCCACGTGGAGAGAGACAGGCCACGTGGAGGAAGACTGGAGTCCCAGACGCAGGCGCGAACCTGGCCGACGGCATGTGGAGCGCAGACGGGCCGCCCACGCGGTGCCCCTGAACTCGAGGCTCACAGGCCATGAGCGATGTCTCGGTGTTGTTTAAGCCACTTAAGTTTTCGGGTGGTTTATTATACAGTATAGCAATAGACAGCTGAGATTAGAAGTTGTTACCCAGATGTTGGATGGTGCCATCACCAAAACTATAACGTGTGGCACTGACTTTGGGACCGGGTGGTAGATGGAGGCTAGAAGAGCAGTAAGGAAACTGCTGCTGGAAGCTGAAAACGATGACTCAGGTTAGGTAGTGGTGACGCAATTAGTAGGACTACTTCTTGCAGTAACTTGGAAAACAGAAAGAAAGTACCTGATAAACGTGTGGAGCTGTCTAAGGAGATTTCCAGGCGGAAAGCAGAACATGCCAAATGGTTTCTCTTAACTGCGTACGGTATGACGCAAGGCAGATAAGCTAAAGAAGAAACCATTCAGTTCTCAAGCTGAATCTAGAGGAACTATAGAAGGTCCAGGACTGATGCCCTAGCTGGAAAAGATTCTCAATGTAAAAAAAATGGCCTTAGGGCAAAGATCAGGTTCAGGTGCTACCAGTAAAAAACGGCTTCGGGGTCAAGATCAAATCAAAGATGAGGCTGTAAGACCCTCCTTTGAGGCCTCAGCAAGATTTAAGGTGGTCCTACGTGGACCCTCTGCTGGGTAAGAGGGTTCTAAGAACCGTAAGAGTGCTGTCCCATACCTCAAAGTAGAGAGATTTGTGGGTATGGCTTTATATCTAATGGAGTAGCCTATAATTTGACACATGGGAAGCTCACGAATTTTTTTTTTCACGAATATTTTTAAGGGAGTAATTCCAGCATGGACCAAAAAAAAACAGAGACAGTCAAACATGGGGGGAGGGCTTCCCTGGTGGCGCAGTGGTTGAGAGTCCGCCTGCCGATGCAGGGGACACGGGTTCGTGCCCCGGTCCGGGAGGATCCCACATGCCGCGGAGCGGCTGGGCCCGTGAGCCATGGCCGCTGAGCCTGCGCGTCCGGAGCCTGTGCTCCGCAGCGGGAGAGGGGCCCGCGTACTGCAAAAAAATAAAAAACCTTTATTGATAAATAATTTACATATCATAAAATTTACTCTTTTTTTTTTTTTTTTCCGCACCGTGCGGCATGCAGGATGTCAGTTCACTTGCTGATCAGGGATCAAACTCATGCCCCCTACAGTGGAAGATCGGAGTCGTAACAACTGGACCGCCAGGGAGTCCTCTTTATCCCCAACTTTCAATGGACAAGGAACAGATTGAGAAAGCTACAAAACCCTAACTGTTTCTTAAGGAAAAGAAAGGACTTCTCAGAGGGAAGGACCAGGCTGCTGAGAACAATATATTGCGGAACCAATTCCAGAGGGCAAGACTGGGCCCTAATCAAGGAATCTTCCCTGCCTTCAGAGTAGGGGAACCTGAAAACATGTGCCTGGCTGGATTCCAGAATCACTAAGGACCAGTGACTGCTGTGTGTCTATCTTTCCCTCCCTTTTTGAATGGGGGTGTCCACTGCGACTCTCCTATCTGTGTCCCCTTTGTATGTCGGAGGGGAGATAATGTGTCTCCTTTAATCACAGGTCTCCAGATCAGGAGGAGCCTTGCCCACTTCCAAACCAGATACAGATCACAAGCTGCTGGATTTTGAGCCCCATGTTGTGGCTGGACTTGGGGAGTCTTGGGAAGGGGTGAGTATATTCTGCATATAGGAGGGTTGTGAACTATTGCAACCAGAGGGAAGACTGTGGTGGAAGGTCTGAAAAGATCACCACCATCAACGCTCCCCATCCCTGTACCCTACGTGACAGTCTTCCCACTATGAGGCTGGGTCTGTTTCCCCACCCCTTGATTCTGGGCTGGCCCCGTGACTTGCTTTGACCAACAGACTGCAGTGGAAGTGAAATTCCAGGACTTCTGAGCCCAGACCTTAGAGGCACTGTAACGTCCACTTTTTTTTTTTTTTTTTTTTTTGGCCGTGCCTCACCGCTTACGGGATCTTAATTCCCAGACCAGGGATTGAACCCAGGCCCTCAGCAGTGAAAGCGCGGAGTCCTAACCACTGGACTGCCAGGGAATTCCCGCAATGTCCACTTTTACTCAAGAGGAGAACCCAGCCGCCACGTAAAGAAGTCCAGGCTGTCTGCATGGAGCTGAACCAAGGTCCCAGACATCTGAGTGAGCCGAGCCAACAGCCTGTGGAGTGTAGGCCATCCATCCCGGCTGAGGCCATGGAATTGTAAGCAGTAAAACGTTGGTGTTGGAAGCCGCTAAGTTAGGGTGGTCTGTTATGCAGAGACAGATAATGGAAACAACAGATAGCATTATACGCCCCCCCACACACTCCACCAGAGGCCAGAGCATAGCCCGATTCCCTCAGACACCACAATTCTACCTGAGAACCAAACAATGTTTATTCCTGGGTGAAGGTGGAACCACTGTAAGGCTTTACTTGATGGAAACAGTAAACAAACAAACAAACCCTAAGTGGTCACTACAGTTGGAATACTTGATATTGATGGGGGTTGGGGGTGAGTGGAGAGTCCTGCAGTTTCACAGAGACCCTCCCCTGTGATTACGGGAGAGCTCAGCCAGCCTCTAGGGCCCAAGATTATTAGCCTCACTCATTTTTAGAAAAGCACTGTTTTCCACAGCACCTGAAGGAAGGTTCTGTCTCTCTTTTTTTTAAGGCCTTGGCTACCTGAATGCTTAGACCTAAGTTTAGCGCTCAGTTGTAGTGACTGCATCTTAGGTTTTGGGTATAATCTTTCCATTCTAAATGTTTTCTTGCTCGCTTCCCCTTTTAGCTCTATTTTAGCCGTCCATTCCACAGTTTTTATGGAGTAGTGGTATAGGTCAGGGGCTGCACACGTGAAACGAGTAAGGCAGATCCCCGGAGGAAAGGGCCCCCACCCACTCTCTCGCTGCAGCCTCTGGACACCTGCTACGCGTCAGCAACGTGCCAGGCGTGGAGACTCGGCAGGCGAACAAAACCAAGTCCTGCCCTCGGGAAGCCGACGGCCTAGCAGGGGAGGCAGAAAACATGCACATATGATTTAGAAACACGTAGTGACGAGTGCTGAGAAGGAAGGGGCTCTAGAGGGAGGAGGTGGGAAACGGTGTGCCGAGGAGGGTGCTGCTGATGCCCGGAAAGGGCCACCGATGGGCGGTGCGAACGGCTGCGCGTGCCGAGCGTGGAGAGCTGTGGTCTCCGGGCAGGGGGGAGCTGCGAGGCGGGGAAAGGCTTCACGGAGAGGGAGCCTTCTGAGCAGCGCTGGGAAGGAAGAATGGACGCCGGCCACACAGGCAAGAACGTGTGTACCTGGTAGAGACGGACCCACTACTCCAAGTTTAAAAAAACAGCGCTGCTTATTCTGGGACCTGATTGGAAATGTTTAAGTGAGGGAAATGCAGCGGGGGAAGAGGCAAAAGAGGCAGCGGAGGCATCAAGGGGGCTTTGCGGGCTACGGTGCAGTTTAGACTGGAATCCTCAGGCACTGGGGAGCCACCGGGCTGGGGGGCGGCTCTTATAAAGGGGAATGACATGGTAAATCTGTGTGTGGACTAGACAGCTCTGGCCAGCTTCTAGAGAATGAAGCCCGGAGGCAGAGACCCACGGGAAGGCTACTTCAGGTCCTTTTTTTTTTTTTTTTTTTTTTTTTCGGTACACGGGCCTCTCACTGTTGTGGCCTCTCCCGTTGCGGAGCACAGGATCCGGACGCACAGGCTCAGCGGCCACGGCTCACGGGCCTAGCCGTTCTGCGGCATGTGGGATCTTCCCGGACCGGGGCACGAACCCGTGTTTCCTTCATCGGCAGGCGGACTCTCAACCACTGCGCCACCAGGGAAGCCCTTCAGGTCCTTTTTTGCAGACAGGCAGGTTGTACGTGATAAAAGGTTCCTTCTTACCTGTTCGCCCAAGATACAGAAGAGAGGTTGATGGGCAGAGACTATCCGCAAAGGCCGATGACAAAGTCTGCTGTTTCTCCCCAGTCAGGAGGTCAATGACATACCAGATGTCCTGCTTTTTACCTGGAAGGTCACAAGGACACGCTGTGGTTTACACTCGCCCAATATGGAAAAAAAACATCCCTGCCAAACTAGCGGCCCAAGATGTTCTCTGCACTGACAGACAGGCCTGAAATACTTACGATGTCAAACACATTTCTCTGTTGCTCCAGGGGTGACAAGGTTAATGGTAATGTGGAGATAATAAAACTTCTTGGACCACTGGGTCTTATAACAACTTAATAGCCTAGTCATGGTATAAAAATTTCTCCAAGCCCAATAATGTAATAACTCACAGATTTTATTGCTCTGATGAATGGCTTTAAATATGAAAAATCTGGTCTGTAAAGGCAATCCTTTTCCCATAGACTAGGATCTATATAAATCCAGAAATGTACCCAGGGGTTTGTCTCCCTGGTAACCATCATTCATATATCTCAACATCCCTACTAATGAGCCCTCATGTAAAGAGGATCTACAGTTACTGTTTATAACTCTAATTAGCTGGTACCTGTGACCGGGCAGTAGAGTTGGTGGCAACCTGGTGCCAATGAGGCCAAAGTTATCTCGACCTTGACCCCAGCCAGTCAGTGACTCCCCGGCCACACGCTATACCCCTCCCCTCATTCAGCTGATTAAAAGGTATAAACAAACAGGTGGACAGCACAGCCAAACAACACGATTAAGAAAGCTCAAAGCATATGTGTCAATACCTATGGTTATATACACCAGAGCATCCTAGTAATGGCGAGTTCCTAAGAAATCTACTTGATGAATACAGGATATTATTACCACTGCGATTTCAAGATAAATACAGCTCCCACCTGAAGGTCAACGCCTTCACCGTGATGCGCACGTTTCTGTTTTGTAAGACAAGCCTTGTCTCTTGTCTCTTCCTACCTTATTGGCCAAGTTTCCTATTTCAAGGGACTCTTGGAAGCACAGTACCAAGATGCCAGGAAGATCACAGGGCATTAGAATTTGCTAAAGCTACACTTAGTTCTAACAGAGGTAGCACACGTCCGAAACTTGTCTGTGGATCGCAACTTTCCGTTCTCAAAGACAAATCTTAATATGAAAAATATCTGAAGATAGAGAGAAGACATCACCAAACAGCTATGACCAGGATCCCTTTCCATCTGGCTTGGCACCCTTCTGGTTACTTCAAGGACCATCACAGTCTGCATAACTCAGCTACCGCTTTAATGGATGGATCGGCCAAATGCCACAACTTTAAATGCACCCTAAGTGATGAACTGCTGGTCCGAGGTGGAAGCCCAGACAGAAAACAGTGACACAGATGGTGAGACGATATTCAGAGGGGCCCAGGGCACGGCCCAGAAGACAGAGAAAGCCTGTGCTGATCACTTCCTCTGAATCCCCAGGCTGGGGGCTTCCTCATTCTGAAGGTGTGCAAGGAAGCAAGAGCCCCAGTCTCCTTAGACAAAAACTTAAAATCCAGCTTGGGCCTGCGCTTGAGGCCCAGAAACACACATAAAGCTCCAGAGGCATGAATAGGCAATAAGCACTTTAGGTTCCTCAGAAAGAAAGCTGCTTTATAAATACAGGATATTATTACTACTACGCTTTCAAGACAAATACAGCTCTCATTTGTGTTACAAATGCACTTTTATTGACATTTTGGCAGCAACATGGTAAAAGAAAAGCAGCTGATCTGATGCTTTGAAGATGTGACCCCTGTAGGTATGAAGGCAGCTTATCTAAGCAAGCTGTTAAGTGCTGTTTTTAATCCAATATTCTGATAGCAGGAAATACTAAGAAAGCCCTATAATTAATAGGCAGAGCCTGGCTTCCCTTTCTTGGCTCAGACGATGGTATTCACTTTAAATTTCATCCAGTTGCTTCTGGGTACGTTGCAAGTTGCAATCTGTAAATCGCAAGGGTAGGTCAACACAGCAGCTAAAAGCTTGTTAAATGAGTAACCTAATGGTGTCAAGTCTGCTCCCAAGTGGGGGGAACCCTTTCTTAATAGGTCAGCTGATCCTGGCGTGAACCAGCACAACCAAGGCAAGAAAGACCTTTCCCAGAAGGGCCAGTGGGGGAGTGACTCTACACCCCTCTCTCAGACACGCCACTTTCCCAGATTCTGGGGTTCATTTCCAAAAGGGATCAAAGTTTCAGGAACCCTCACCCATGTAGAGAATTCCATCCGAACTTCGGCACGGGGATGCCTGCACCAACTCTGGGATCGTAAAGGGAAGTTTCTTTAAAAAAAAAAAAAGGAAAAGAGAAAAAAAAAAAAGTTAACCAAGTCTTGTATACTTATTACAATCTCACTGCACAGTTTCTGTTACCCAATTCTGCTAAAAGGGGAGGAGCACTGTTGATGGTAGATGTGAGCTTTCCTAACTGGAAACCAGGGAGAAGGGGCACCCCAGGCTCCCCTCTCCACTTTGGACAAGCCCTCAGCTCCCAGGTTCCGGGCATTAGAAACAAGACTTCTTTTACTTGACAAGCCCCTCAAAG
>NW_021145356.1:0-53556 GCF_002837175.3 Physeter macrocephalus
TCCCAGACATCCCAGGATTCCTGCGAGGAGCATATTAAAACTCCCATTGTTCAGATGAGGAGGTTGAAACCCTGACCACACACAACTAGACAGTAGCAGAACCAGAATGTAAACTGTGGTCCCTCTGATACTGGGACCTGTAGAGCTTCTGATACCCAGAGCTGCCTCCCTCTGGGGGCCTAGGAGTCCTGGCAACAGGATGCTGGAGGAGGTGGCCTGCGGAGGCAGGGCCCAGGGGTTGAGGCTGCAGTGCTGCCCAGGAATGCAGCCTAGCCCGCCCACTTTTTAACACAGTGGCATCCCTGACAGACACCCTTGTCCTTTTCCTGTGCTGGCCTTCGTAACACAATAAATAAACCCTGAGAGAAACGTGACCTGAGCCAGGCAGTAAATGATGGCACTGTCAGTTGTACACGACTGTTGAAACAAACACAGACTGTAATCATCGTGCTGTACGGGGAGAAAGACATTTGGCAAATGAGATTCCATTTTCACATTGGTTTGTGCTGAGCATATAAATTTCCTGCGGGCCGGCCAGCGTTGGGGATGTGTAATTGATTGCCTGCGTTATAATAAACAAGCCGTGACAGGTGATCATTCATCATATTCCACTGAACGTTCCAGCACACCAGAAAACGGAGGAAGAGAGGGAACGCGCGAGCGAAGGCAGAGGAGAAGGAGGAGCCTGGGGGAGGGGAGAGGGTCGGAAAGACGGAGTATTCCCGACAGACAGAAAGCCAGGGACGGGGCGGGGGAGAGAATCCGCAGAGCGGGCTCGGGGAAAGTGAAAGCAATTACTATAATTCTTTTGATTATCTAATTTGTTCTTTCTGGTCTTCGTTATGTGACCCTCCCCCCATCCCACTCCAACACAGGAGGTCCCCCTCGGGGACTTGGGAAGACACAGAAAATGCTCCTCCCAAGATTGAGGAGAGGAAGGGGAAAGGCGAGGTGGGGGAGGGGCCGCGTCTAGTTGTAACCGGAGTAGATATCGGGAAAACCTCGGGAGGGTGCGTGCGCGCGCGCGAGGGTGCGCGCGTGTGTGTGTGTTCGGGAAAACCTCGGGAGGGTGTGTGTGTGTGTGTGTGTGTCGCGAGTGTGTGTGTGTGTGTGTGTGTGTGGCGCGAGTGTGTGCGGGACTCAGCTTCGCCTTTTGCTCTGTGATGCCTCCAATCAGATGGATAGCAACCCGTTCTGTTTTAATAAAAAAATTTAAAGCGTGTTTGAAAAATAAAGTGAAAAGTTCCTTTTATTGAAGGAAAAAACAGAATCCAAGTTGGCACCGGATCGGGTTCCAGAAGCCTGTCATGTGGGGCTGTCACTCCTCCCCCCTCGTCCCCCAACCCCGCCCCAGCCCCAGCCTCTCTCTGCCCTTGGCCCGGGGCTGGGGTCGAACAGGACCTGTTGGGCAGCACCCTCCTTTCCAGGAGCTTCAACCTAGACCCGAGGCGGAAGCACATTGGCATATGAAGGACAGAAAGACAGATGCAGAGCTCTCGAGGCAGCGCACGCATTATATAAGTACTTACATTATGCAAAAGCCAAGGCCCTCAACAAGGGAGTGAGTGAAGACAGGGGACAGGGAGAGATTCGTCTCCCCAGTTCTCACCCTGTCAATTTCTAGCCCTCCCATCCTCACCCATCAAATGCCCTCTCATCCCCTCTCGGGTACCAAATGCTTAGCGCAGGTGGGAGCCTCCAACCCTGGGAGCTGGGAGTTGAGGGGGCGTGGCCCGCGCTAAAACAGGGGGCGGAGACTGGGTGGGGCTTAGCCAGGGGCGGAGCCCGCGCTGGACGGGGCGGGGTGAGTACAGAAGAAAGACAGTAACGTGATCGGCGACTTTGCTTCTCATCTCCCACTGCTTCCTACAGTCCTCTGTCTTTTTACCCTAGCTTTAGCAACTGTAATCTGTTACTTTGGAGATTATTATAAAGTCGCCGCTCTTGGAAAATCTGTTCAAGAGACCTGCCTTCTGAAAGCTGTGACATCAGCCCCAGCGGTGTGGGCTGCCTTCTCTGGGTGATCTATGTGGTCTTTGAAAGATTAACAGCTCCTTTGGGTCTCCCAAGAATCCCGGAAGAAAGCTAGGGCAGGTGCCGTTTTCTCAATACGCTTATTTCTTCCCATCTCCACATAACAATTTATGAAATGGATCTTAGGGTCCCGATTTTTACAGGGGAAGAAATGGAGACACAAAGAAATGAAGTTACTTGCTTAAGATCTGGCAGAAAAAAGAATAAAAAATTGAATCCAAGGGTCTTCTTCCAGCATGCTTTCCAGACTCCCTATGAGGACACATACTTTCTCCCTTCAAGCCCCGTGAATGATAAGTGCACACATGTATGTGAGGGAGAAGAGTTGGGTCTGTTTGGAATGGCCAAGCCCTCCTGCTACGTATCACTCACATTTGCCCCCTTCTCTCCACCACCACTGTGCCCCCTGGTCCAGGCCATCTTGCTCCTGGACCATGCTCCCACCTCCTCAGGGGTCCGCATCCGAACACTGTTGCCCACTCCCATCCATTTTCCACCTGCAGTCAGGATGATCTGTTCATTGATCTGAGCATGAAAACACCATCCAGGTCTTTCACCAGCTGGCTCAGCCTACCTCCCTAGCTCCATCTTTTATTATTATTATTATTAATCGCTATCATTATTATTATTATTATTATAAAATACACATAACATGAAATTTGCTGTTTTAATGATTTTGAAGTGTGCGACTCAGTGACATTAAGTAGATTCACACTGTTATGCAGCCATCACTACTATCTAGTCCAGAACTTTTTCATCACCCAAACAGAAACCCCTTACCCATTAGAGGTCACTTCTTATTCTGCCCTCCCTCAGCCTCGGACAACCACCAATCTGCTTTCTATCTCTATGGGTTTCCCTACTCTGGAAATTTCATATAAATGAAATCCTACAGTATGTGGTCTTTTATAACTTTTTTCACTTAGCATAACGTTTTCAATGTCCATCCATGTTGTAGCAACTTCATTCCTTTTGATGGTTGAATAATATTTCACTGTATGGATAGACCACCTTTTGTTTATTCATTGATGAACATTTGGGTTGTTTCCAACTTCTGGCTGTTGTGAATAGTGCTTCTGTGAATACTTGTGGACAAGTATTCACAGAAGCTTGTGTACAAGCTTGTATACTTGTGTACAAGATGTTTTGTTTGAACATCTGTTTTCCGTTCTTTTGGGTATATACTTAAGAGTGGAATTGCTGGGTCATATGGTAATTCTATGTTTAACTTGTTGAGTAACCACCAAAACTCTTTTCCACAGTGACTGCACCATTTTACATTCTCACTAGCAGAGTACAAGGCTTCCAATTTTTCCACATCCTTGCCAACATTTGTCATTTTCCTTTTTTTTTTTTAATGGCCATCCCAATGGGTGTGTCTAGCTCCATCTTTTAGATCCCTCCCCCTCACTTTTACTTCTCTGGGCTTTCACATCCTCAAATATACCACTCTGTCTTAAAAGGGGGCTTGCATGTACAGTGACTTCTGCCTTCCCTCGTCTCCAAAGCTAGATCAGATTCCCCAGTGATGACGCATCTAAGTGCCGTAGCCTTCCTTTCATCGGTCCCAACTTGGTTATGAATTTCCATTCCCTGTGTGATTACTGATTAACCTCCATCTTCTTGACTTGACTACAACCTCCCCCCGGGCACGGACAATTCTACTTTTGCCATCCTCTGTATCCCCAGCATTTAGCACAGTCCCAGGTAGATTCTTGGTGCTCAATAAATACTTGTTGGATGGATGGATGAACAATGAATGAGATCCAAGTTTGGGTCCTGCATCCTTATGAATTTCTCTTTTCTTTTTTTCACTTCTCGGTGGAGTTGGTAGGTCTCCATAAATTAGAACCTGAAAAGCCTGCTCCATCCATAAGGTATGTGGAGGCTGATGAAGTTCTGGTTGCAGAATTCATACTCACTAACATGTCCCTCTAGAGCCATGGTGATTCTGGCCCGGGATTCTGAGTCTCGCGTGGGAAAACTGTGCTGATTCTCGCGTGGGAACTGTGCTGATTCTGCCCTTCAGTGCTGCTGAAGGTTTAGGAGCTTGAAATATACATGCTTGGTGTAAACATGACCCCGGCATGACAGGGTGATCCCTGTGTTTGCCAAGCCATTAATTTTTAAGTAATAACAGCCACCGCAACAAACTGCATTTCCCCCACATTCTGAGTCATTCTTAAGGTCAGAACTCTGGGATGGTATGAGACAAAAACCTTATAAACTAGACTGTAGTGGTGAGTTCTCTGTGTTTACAGCTCTGCTCCTACACGCAGGTCCAAAGAGCTGAAAGTAGAGGATTAAAAATTCTTGCAGCTACTCTCTTCCAAGGAATTCCAAATGCTTAGAAGACGATCTTTATCCCGCGAAGTCATCCGCCTTCGGATATCACCTTGCCCGTCTTGAAGACAGGGAAACAGAGGCCCAGAGATGTGAAGCCACTTTGCCAGGCTGATACGGGAGCCACAGGCTCAGGCAAAGAGCCCCCTCTCACCCATCTTTCTAGCCCATGCCCTCTCCATTAGGTTGATTAAGACAGCTGATTTATTCATTCTCGGTGGTTGAGAGGGGAAAAAAACCCAACATGCCATTTGTGTGATATAAATATCGCTGGAAAAAGCTTAAAAACATTGTGTCATACATATTTTCTTAATACCACAGTCAATCACACATGTCCAAGTGCACAGTTCCATCAACCGAGGATGGGGGTGGAGGGAGACCCAGGAGAGACTTAGCTCTGAATCCTCAGTCCCAGCTAAAGATACACTGGCGGTTTTCTCTTTAGCATATTGCCTTTAAAGAACCTCCTAGAGGTCTCAGAAGCTTGATGTTGGGCCAGAACATGAGTAGGCAGGGAAGCAAGGGTGCCAGGGTGCCTGTCAAACTGGCCAGTTCCCAAAGAAAAGATGGGGATGGCCATTTCTCATTCAATGTGCTCCCTGGACTCACAGAAAGATTTGGATCTCAACGTGGTTCCTCTTCCCCCGCCATGCACTACCCTCCCACCCCCACCCCCACCCCCCACCGCCACCATCATCAACAAGCCTTTAATCCCAGTGATTCTACTGTTAGGAATTTAGCCCAAGGAAATAATTAAAGACATGTAAAAAGACTTAGTGACAGGATGTTTCTCACAGCACATAGACTATGGCAAAAGATTACAAACAGCCTCCATAGCCAACCAACTATAGGTGATTGATAAGTAAATCATGTGGTTCATCCCCTAAAACCCTGCTCAGATTTAAAAAGAAAAAAAGACTAGAAGGAAATAAACCCAGATGTCCACAGAACTTGTCTTTGGGTGTGGAAATATGGGTCATTTTTCCCTTTCCTGTAGTAAGCTCTTATTTTGGGGTGATCTATTCAAATTTGGTTGACTCTACTGGAAGCTTTATGAAATCACTAAGATTTAGAAGTCATAAATGGAAGAGGAAGGGACATAAGTAAAGGCCCAGAGGCAAATCAGTGTCAGGGAGGAAGCAGCCGAATTGCAGCGCGAGATTCCAAATGCTGAATGCTGAGAAATGCGGTGGGTTTGTGGGTTGTGGACAGACTGTGAATCTTTTGAAAGCCAAGGAAAGGAAAGTACACTGGATGTGACAGGCACGTGGGAGCCACTGTAGATTCTTGAACAAGAAAAGACATGGGCAATTCCAAGTCAGACCAAGAAGAGATAGGCAAAGAAATGAATGAGCTGGGAGTGAATCTGGTGGTCTCATAAATCTTTTATGGAAGGATCTGATTTCATTGGTTTGGAGGTAAAGCGTTTTGGAGAATAGCGAAACTCTAAAGAAGTCTTGAGATTGTTTTCATTTTACAGATGTGACAACTTCAGCCCAAAGAGTTAAATAAATTGTTCCCAGATCCACAGCAAGATGGTGGCCAAGTTGGGACTGGCAACTAGGGGTCCTTATTCCTAGCTCCAGTCCCAGCCCACCTCTTTGCTACCTGGGATCCCAATTCTGAGATGTTAATCATGTGTACAACTTTCTAGGAGAACCAAAGACCCTGGCTTACTTTCTGGAGTCCCACCTAAACCTCCATCTGTTCATTCATTCATCTGTCCATCCATCCATCCAACACTTATTAAGCACCTGTTAGGAGACAGACATGCTAAGTGTTAGGGTGGGGGTAGAGAGGAGATGATGATGGCACATAGTAGGTGCTCAATAAATATTTGTGGAAGGGAAGGAGGGAAGGAGAGAAGGAAAGAATAGTTCCTGCCCTCAAGTCACACAAGATCTAATTCAGGAAACAGAACCTTATGTGCGGGTTGAAAGCCATGCTTTCACGGAGATGTGAACTCATGTACTGCAGCCCCAGGCAAGATACATAACAGAACCAAACCCAAAAGAGTCGACTTCCTCTTCTTTTATAAGAGGACTTAATTCTAATAGCATTTATGGAGCAACTCTAATGGGGCGGGGATTAAGATTGTCCCTGTTTCCCCATGTTTACACATGAAACCCAAAATGGCCAGGAGGAAGGATCTGTGGAAAGTGAAAAACCAAGGGATCACCAAGCGTCCAGAAAGGACAGATGTTGTTTGTTTCTTTGAACAACTTTGACTTCTTTTTCACACTCCAGCCACTTGGTCTGATTTTCCTTTGGTTACTGGTCCTGGGGTCCTTGGCTCTGGTCTGATGGAGGGAGGGCCAAGCTCATGCCACAATCAGACCCTCCCATCAGCCCCACCCTCCTCCATTTCCCTTTTCCAGTTATTCAGGCTTCTCAGGCCATTGCAACCTCTCATTGCCAAGTGAACATAAATCAAGAGGCCACAGCTCCGGGATCTTTGAGAAATGGGGACTTTGCGGAGCCTTTCCAAGGGGGTGCATGGGGAAGGAAGGGGAAAGAGGCATAAGGAGAAAGTTCCATGTGGTTCCTTTAATCACTGGGTGGAAAGAGAGAGGAGAAAGTTCAAACAGAGCCCCGCAAGCCAGGCCGGGAAGCCAGCTCTGAGCTCCACTGTTTAAGCAACTGCTGTTGGCATCACCGAGGTTTGTCTTGGCCCAAACCTGTCCTGGGAAACAAGAGAAGCTCATGCTCTTGGAATTCGCTCCCTTAACGATTCACTCAGCAACTCAGCTTTGGTGGACAATTTTTTAACAAAAAGAAAGAAAGAAGAAAGAAAAGAAAAGCCATGCAACCAATGGTTAGATATGCACTCCCCAAACTCATCAGCTCGGACCGGGCTGGGAGGAAGAGAGAAACTTTCTGAGCCTCCCACGGGGAGCCTCTCCCAACTGTGAACCGCCACTTCCTAGAGTGGGATCCTGGGTGAGACACAGCGAAGCAGCAATCTGGAACATTGTGATTCAAATGCTATCCGTTGAACTCTACTGGACTTTGGAGAGAGGCACTCGATAAACAATGAAAGTGCAAGGTGGCTCTCAAACAGTTGTCTTTTATTGAGTGCTTTCCAATGCACCAGCATTGTACCAGAACTTTCCATCCCTTGTCTCACTGGGTCCTCACAGCCACTCCACCAGGGCATATGTTTCAGTCCCACTGTACAGGTGAGAGAGCTGAGTCCTGATCCGTCACTGACCCGCCCAAGGACACACAGCTAATGAGTGGGGGGCATCCAATTGTGAATCTGATCCCCTATGACAGCCCCACCCCCAGTCATGCTCTTGACCACGCTGCCCTCCTGCCTTTATTTGTTGCTTCATCGCCACGTGTCATCACCGTACCTTCTCGGATGACATGGAAAAACTGAACAGGCGTGCGCTCAATCACAGGACAAGATAGGACAGTGACCCCGGGCGGCGTCTTCCCAGCTTGGTTACTGAGGTTCTCAGTAGCCCTGGCTGCTAATGGAAAGTAGCACAGTGTGTGGAAATGCCACTGGATTAACACGGGTTCGAAATCTGGCATCCTCAGACCCTTTGCAGGTGCTTGGGTGGAATTCAGGGGTCCGTGAGTTTAGCTGGGGAAAAAAATGACATCTCTACTTTCACTAACCTCTAGTAGAAAGGCGGCATTTTCTTCTATGAGGAATGAAGGTGACAAACCACTGTAGCATCAGCAGTTCCTGTGACTTCAGCACACATGCAAATCACAGAGACTTTCCTATCACTAACAGTTGTTGCAAAGATACCAAAGTATTGTTTGTGCTCCTCACAACTTAAAAATTGCAGTAGTAGACAGACCAGCATCTAGATCTTGTTACGTAAGGCATAATAAAGAAGCTCGTATAGTACCGTTTCACAAACTCGGGTTTTCATATTTTGATAGCTCTATTATAGCATAATTGGTTTCCTCTGCAATCCTATGTGCTTTATTTTGTGTAGCCTGATTCTGTAAAGGGGTCCCTGGCCTTCACCAAATTGCCCAAGGGACGCATCCATGGCCCATGCCTGGGAAGCTGAGGTGAGGCTCCTGTTCTTAAAAAGTATGCAGCCTAATTGGAGAATGAGACAGATACACATATCAATATTTAAGATGCAACCTTAAGTGTAAAAGAAAAGAGTAAACTCTTTGAGGGCAAGCACTGCATTTTTTTAAAAAACATGCTCTTGAGGGGTGCGGTAAAGTATCTATATATTCTTATATCCATAGCACCCAAAACAGTGCCTGATAATCAGTTGTGACAGGTCATTAACAAATAGTGCCAAATGCATAAGCTCAGCCTCTCAACCTACGCTGCTTACAAGCTGAGTGATCTCGGGCCAGTGATGATGAGCTTTCTGTCTTGATTTCCTCATTTGGAAGAGGGGCTTAGCAAAACCTTTTTCTCAACGTTGTTGACACAGTCCAATAAGATGAAGGGTGTGCGTGCACCTAGCCTGGTTCTGGGCTCATCATAAGGGTCAGTTCAGAATGACAGCAGCCCCTGTGGCCCCCAAAGCTCTCTTCTGTTGGAGATCAACTTTGAGAAACCTGCCCAGCAGGCTCCACCCCTGGGGCGGAGGTGAGTCACCCTGGAGGGTCTGCATCAGAGCTCAAGGCAGATAAATCAGTTGATGTGGGTCTGTCTGTCCCTTTTGGTGCCTCTCTGATAGCCTGGACGCCCCGCACACCTCCATGGAGAAAGCACTGTCTCGCCTCCATTGTCGCACGAGGAGGCAGGGTGGGGGAGGAGAGGCAGGACTGGACAGTCAGGTCCCTTGGCCTCCCGCCCCACCACACGCCCGGGTGGCATGATCCGTGATTGGAGAACGCCAACCTTATCTTGCCACTCTCATGCTCACACATTTGCTTGGAAGATGTCTGTGTCTGCAAGGGCCGGTAAGAACCTAGAACAGGCTTTGAAGGTATCCAGCCAACTGAACTTAATTAAACTGCAGTTCCAGAAGCCAACAGCATTTTCCTAAGAAAGCAATACAACTTCGAAAAGTCCCCTAACACTCCCGTGCAGCCCATTTCCTGTGCTTCAGACTATGTCATAAAACTGTGCATAGGGTGGTTTCCTTTGATGATGGATCCGGTTAGCAGGACGTTCTTTTTTAAGCAGCATCGCTGTCTCATCTTTCTTAAGTTAGGAGCATCCCGGCCCTCCCCTTACCCTGCAGGTGCTCTTGCTTCTCCAAGCTGAAGTCATAGGACCTTCATCTTTGCAACTTGGCTTCTCGCTTGGCCCCAGAGGCCACCATCTTGGAGAGTCATACGCCCACTAGCTCAAGATGAGGGCGCCGTCACACTCTGGAGGCAAATTTGATTGTATTGCTGCACGAAGTAGGGTGAAGTGGTGGCTGAGGAGTGCTCCTGCCTCCACACATCCTTTTCAGCCGTTCCTTCTTCAACCGTTGGCCCTTATTATGTGCTAGGGGCCGGGGATATAACGGTGAACAAGGTAGCACAGCTCCCATTTCCATGGAGCTATATTTATATGGTCAAGGGAGAGAGAGAGATAATGAGGACATAAGCAAATAAAGACATAAAACAGTTACAGATTGTTAAAAGTGCTAAGAAGAGAGAAACAGATGGCTGGAGTATAGTGGAGGGATGTTCTTAGAAAAAGTCAAAGAAGATCTCTCGGAGGAAGTGACATTCAAGCTGAGACCTGAGGGATGAGACTGAGCCAGGCATGGGAAGAGCCAGGGCAAGAATATTCCAAGGCAGCAGGAACAGCGAGTGCAAAGGCCCTGGGGTGGGAAAAGCTTGGCAAGAGCTAGGAATTGACAGAAGGTCAGGGTTGCTGGAGTATAAGGAAGAGAGTTGCAAGAGGTGAGGAGAGAGAAAGGAGGCAAGGGGCCGTGGAGACCATTGTGAAGAGTTTGGATTTTATTCAAGTTGGTTGGGGACTGAAACTCACATGGGAGATGCTCCACATATGAATTTGTTGGATAAATGGACGATTTAGAAATATCCTTCCATCTGGAGGCTTAGGCATCAAAAGTCTTCAGCAATTGCATCCCTATCAGAATTTCCCCCAGGACTCATTTTTCTATCATTCAGTTGATCCATTTGCATATATGCCTATAAATGAGCTCTAAAGACATGGTTATGGGAAGACCCAGGCATGGGTTTACCAGGGCAGCTGCACTGGCTGACTCCAAGAGGGTACCATTCTCATTGTGTTCTCTGTAAATGCATTCCTGGAGCACAGCATCGAATTGGATGAAACGGTGACTCCTAGATTTGGGCAGCACGAGGTCCTGGTCCCAGCTTGGACGCTCACTAGCTGCGCGACCCGGGGCAAGTGTCGTGCTCCCTCTGGGCCTCGGTTTCCTGAAAGGGGATGATGCCACACCTACCTCCCGGGGTTGTTGAGAATTTTCAAGCTAACGCAGTGAAAGCACAGTATTTGAACTTGGTAAAGAAGGGTAACTAACTGGGGTCCTAGAATGAGCTTCAAGGATCAGTGGACCCCCTGAAATTGCATACAAAGCGTGCGTATCATG
The DNA here is from genome assembly GCF_002837175.3 of Physeter macrocephalus. NCBI lineage: Eukaryota > Metazoa > Chordata > Mammalia > Artiodactyla > Physeteridae > Physeter > Physeter macrocephalus. The sequence goes on from NW_021145356.1 coordinate 10,887, forward strand.
TGTGTACATCTGCATACAAAGGTCAGTGCATTTTTCAAAGGAGAGGATCCAAAACTCTCTCCTCGGTTTCTCAGAGACCCGTGATCCACCATAGGGTACATGGTATTATACACCTGGCAGTTGGGACTGCTACTGGCCCTTGAAGTTGTTCTCTTGCTCTGAGATCTAGTTAAACATTTGCTTGTTGATGTCTTGTTTCCTCTGGAGTCTGTAAGCCGATTGCTGGCAAGCAGCTGCCTGCACTGACCCTTCCCTCCCCACCTTCCAGTCATGCTAACCCCTGACTTCCCACGGACCCGCCCAGCAGCGATCCATCAGCCCAGGGCCAATCCCTCCCCGCCGTGCACACAGGAGGCTCAGGTCCCAGCTGCATCAGTGGCCAAGAGTGGGTGAACTGAGCTAAATCAGTGTGCTCTTCCTGAGCCTGAGTAAGGCATTGCCTTACTCCTCCTAGGTAATAAGATGCCTTAACCCAGATACACATTCTCTGCAGGCTACCCGCAAGGAGCAGTAGCTAATGGCAGGGATTTCTGGCACCAGGTTCCGCCCAGGAGGAAGATGCTCCCGTTTGTGAGAAGAGGAGATGTGAGGGCTTTAACTTCCACCCCCCACAGAAGGTTGACCCTGGGTGGTTTGTATATGTCCGTGTTCCACACACATCCCACATGTGCCCAGCACATTACAGGCACTTAACAAAAGCAATAAATAAATAATGGTCATTTCCAGCCCATCTACCCACCACACCCTCCAGGGATCTTAATGCAGTACCCTCACTTCTCATCTAGCCGATTCCTAACTGGTTCCCCCACCTCGTCCCTAGAAGTAATAAAGTTAATGATACTTTGTGTAGATGTTGCATCTTTCTTCTCAAGAACTCCAAACACTTGACTGTTATTAGCTCTTCACCCTCATTTCTGAGTTAGGTTTAAAAGGCAGGGGTGGGGTATTCGACCCACCCCTATGCCCTCCCACCAAATCGATGTTATTTCAAGGAACTGAGGCCTAGGACAGGAACGTTGCCCAGATCTGCAAGTCACAGGCAGAGAGAACTAGGAATAAGGGCCTGGCCCCCGGGTCCCCATCCCCGAATTTGATCTGAGACCCCCAAAACCTTTTTTTGCCTGGAAGCAAAGCAGATCTTTCTAATTCTGCTAACGTCCCGAATATTCTCTCAGTTCCCGAGGTTTGAGAAAACCCCTTGCTTAGGAAGATCCCCACAGGGAAGAAAAGGTCCCACACAGTGTGATGCAGCCAGACGCTGGACCAGGACGCTGCTGCCGTGTGGACCACCTCAAATTCAGATGAAGTCCTTCCAACACACCCCAGAGAGTGTGAGTTAGAGATCCTCAGTGGACTTGGATCTCCACGGTAAGCACCTCCCTCCACTTCTAGAACAAAGCCCACAGTGCTGAGAGGCTATACCATGGGAAGCAGCATGGCTCAGGGAAACCGAGAGGCCTGCTCCTGGCTCTAATTATCTGAATAACCCAAGGAGAGAATGAGTCGGAAGTTTCCAGACCTCGGTTGCTTCATCTGTTAAATGGGTCTAATATTAGCCATCCTGTGTGCCTCATCAGGAGGGTGGCGGCAGATGTGAAAGTGCTTTGAAAAAACTGGACATTCTGTTGAGATGCTGCTGCCGTGGACATCAGGACAGATGCAGTCTGTTCTCTGAGGATCACCTACAGATTTTTGGAGCCAGAGGGGAACTTGAGCCTCACCAGCCTGTCCTTTTTCCAGAAGAGACCAAAGATGGGAAGTGAGTGTAGTAACGTGAAAAATGCCCCCCTGCCACGAAGATAGTCCCATCAGGTCCTTGGAACCTCTGAATGTGATCTTATTTGGAAAACAGTCTTTGCAGATGTGATTAAGTTAATGATCTTGAGATGAGATAATCCTGGATCATCCAGGTAGGCCCTAAATGTTATCACATGTACCGTTATAAATTAGACATGCAGAGAGAAGAGAAGGCCTTGTGACCATGGAGGCAGAGATAAGAATGATGCAGCCACAAGCCAAGAAATACCTGGAGTCACCAGAAGCTGGAAGAATCAGGAAGGATCCTCCTCTAGAGCCTTGGGAGGGAGGGAGGACATGGCCCTGCTGACACCTTGATTTTGGACTTACAGCCTCCAGAACAGTGAGAGAATAAATTTCTGTTGTTTTCAGCCACCAAGTTTGTGGAGGTTTTTGACAGCAGCCCTGGGAAACTAATGCATGAGGTGGGCAAACTCCCACCTTTTATTGATGGTAGAACCGGGTGTCCTGGCTCTGCATCCAGCATGTGTCATGTCACATCCCTCCTGGCCTCTTTGAGAGGTGAGTAATGAAGCCATATGTTACCCAGAGGGCCATCTCCGAAGCTCAGGGTCAAGGGAAGAGAGCAACAGCCGCCGAGACCAGCTCCTTTTGGTAGCACAGAAAGAGAGCAGAAGGAGGCCACTGCACATGCAGAAAATGCATCTCATGAACCAGCTGATGCTGGAACCCACAAAATATCCCCGAGACCAAGCTGGCTGACTAGCAGTGTCCTCTGCAAGAAGAGGAATAGGTCTTAGCTACAAACTAGATGCCTGGAGATGCAGAACTCTGTGTCCTCCATGCCCTGAGCTGGCTCCCGTGCTCCTGGGCCTCCCAGCGCAGTGCAGAGCTCGTGTTTTTGGAGGATGGGTACTTGGATCTGATTTTTGGTGTGTCAGAGAGACAGTGGTTTGTGTTCAGTTCTTGCCTGCCATCTGGCAAGGAAGGCCCTCAGCGCTGAGTGAGTCTTCTCCCCATGAGAATATTCTCATGTTCAGAGAACTCCAAAGATTAATTTCTGACCCAGAGCAGATTTTCACAGCACTGACAGAAACCAGTGCCTTGACTTCTAGTTTCCCAGTTAGCCAATCACTGATGAGGGAAATTCCTGCTGAAGTTATGGCGTTTTCTGGTTCTAGTTCCCAGGGTTTCACAGAGGAGTGGCCACAGTGGGATCGGGGAGCAGAGCAGGCTTTGGATGGAAGGCGTCTTTCCTTTTTGGAGTCTTAGCTGAGCGCTGATGACACCTCACTCTGTCGGGGCTGCACTAGGGGCTTCGCCTCGCTGATGGGGACTGACACCCATCAGTCCCCAGCTTTCTGCAGGGTATGCCGACTGTGTGCCATTCTGGGGTCCACATGGAAGCACGAGGGGTCTGTCTACCCCAGGGGCTCTGAACCAAGGCACGATCAACCTCTGGGACCGGGCATTCTTTGGGACCCCATTCTGTGGGGTCTCTCCTGTGTATTGCAGGGCATTTAGCAGTGTCCTTGGCCAGTGGCACCCTCCACCCTGCCGTGACAACCAGAAATGACTCCAGACATTGCCCACATATCCCTGGAGGGCAAAATCACCCCCCTTTGAGACCCACTGGTCTGTGCACACCTGGTTTCCCTTTCTCCTGGTGATAGACGCTTCCTCTGTGCAGCATCACCCCCATGATCTCTCAAAGTTCACCGCCCTGTAACTCCACTGCTGTTTCCCCTCTATTGGATGGGAAGTAAAAATAATCGTAACAACAATTTATTGTATGCTGATTTTAAATCAGTCACCTCGTTTAAATCCTTGTTGGCAACTCCATAAAATCATTCCATTGTAAAATGTTACGAGTAACCAGGAATAATGTATTACAAGACGAGGAGACCAAGGCAGAGAAAGTCAGTGAACTTGGTCAAGGTCACACAGCTTTTAAGGAACTGAGCCAGGATTCAAACTCAGGCAGCTGAGCTCTTAAGCACCATTCTACACTACAACTTCAGTCATACGAAATGTTTGGGATGTGCTTTCAAATTTTTAACTTTGTAAGCTGTCATTTATACCATTGGGTGCGAGAAGGCATGGCAGGTAGCAATGATATTATTATCATCCCCATTTTTCAGATGAGGAAACTGAGGCTTGGCCGAGGCACATGGTGTTTCAAAGACAGTCCAAGGACCTGAATCCTGGTTTCCTGTCATAGAATTCAAGCTTTTCCTTCTATGCCAGGCTGCATCTGGATAGGAACTTTAGTGAGAGGGGCTGAAGGTGTAAACATTCCTTCAGATATTCTGGCTGTTAACTGTCAAGCCAGGGAATTGAAAACGGGAATCTCTGCTTTTTCATAGCAATCCTGGAACCCCAAATGAATACCGCACGTGGGTAGTGGGGTGCCTGTGTGCATTCTGCATATTTAACACAAGGTAGAGCAGGTGAATTTGTCTTGCACCACCCAGACCCTGGAGACAGCTGCTCCTTTCAAGGGCTGCTGGGCACTGCTGGGCACTGCTGGGAGGTGACAGTGGCCATAGCTGGTCAACTGCAGTTGCTTCCTGGACAGAAAAGCCACCCTTGTTGGTACCCGCCCCTACCACAATCCTCTCCCCACGTATCCAGTATCTCGCTGAACAGCCTGTGCAGGTGTTGCGTTGTTTTACTGGAACGGCAGTCCTGTGGGGGTGGTTATTATCACTCATGTTTTGCTGGTGAGAAGACCGAGGATTGGAGAGTTTCAGGGACTCAGTCAGGATCACACAGCCAGTAGGAGGTAGAGCCAAGGTAGCATGCTGGGCCTCTGGCTTGCCTTCGTCTGCTGCCTCCTCTGGTGCCCAGGCCTTCAGGCTTGTCAGGTTTTGAGCACGGAGTGCTAGAGCGGAATCGTGGAGCGCTCAGGGACAGGCCTGCATCCTAAAGATGAGCAGTCTCCTTGCTATGGGAGTTCTGTCTAGACTGTTCGCTCGTTCAACACGTAGTAGTCCTCGAGGGCCTACTATGTGCCCAGTGTTGTGCTAGTGTGGGGCACAGAGGTGAATGAGTAGATAAGCAGTGGGGTGAATGGTGACCCAACCCCCCCACCCCAGAGGTATGTCCACCTCTGAATCCCCATACTTGTGAATGTGACCTTTTTTAGAAATAAGGTCTTTGCAGATGTAATTAAGTTAAGGATCTCAACATAAGATCATCCTGGATCCCTCAATCCAATGACAAGTGTCCTCATAAGAGAAAGGCAAAGAGAGATGTGAGACACCCACGTGAGGACAGAGGCAGACGTTGGAGAGATGCAGCCACAGGCCAAGGAACGCCTGGAGCGTGAGACGTTGGAAGAGACCATGAAGCATCCTCCCCAGGAGCTTTTGGAGGGAGCGTGGCCCTGCCAACACCTTGATTTGGGAGCTCTGGCCTCCAGAACTGTGCGAGAATCGATTTCTGTTGTTTTAAGTCAGTGATTACCAGTTTGTGGTCACTTGTTATGGCTGCCCCAGGAAAAGAATATATCCTGAAAGGGGATAATTTTGAGAATGAAGGGGAAAAAAGAAGTGTTGGTTGCAAGATGACCCAGGTAGCACATATTAAAATTCACTGGAGCAGACCCTCTCATGCCCTGTCAGAACAACCAGGCAAGTTCTTCATGGAAGTCGCTAAAACAAATGCAGTGGAATCCTCACCCCCGAACTTCCAGCTGTTAAAAGAAGGCAGCCGACAAGTCAGCAGGGTAATTAGACAGAGACAGGAAGTCAAGTTGCTCCAGGCACCTTCACGGGAAGGGTGTCATCAGCCCCAGGTTTATTCATTAATGTCCAAGAATGCCTCCATCCCTCCCTCTCCCGCAAACACGGAATGGGTGTGTGTGTGTGCGTGCGTGCGCTCTGTGGGAGGCCCTGTGCCAGGCTCTGAAGAGGGTACCACACAGCCCCAGCCCCATCCCCATCCCCATGGGACTCAGAATCTGGTGGGAAAGCAGTGATGTCAGCCCCCGTGCTTAGAGGCAGCGCTGACATTCACTGGGATGCACTGGTACAGCAACGCTGTTTGTTGAAATGGTGGAACACTTCTGTCTGGAGCAGTTGGTAATGAGCTGTTGATCTGAGTCCCTAAGTGCCACCTGCCACCTCGACTGTGCCAGCCCCTCTCCTTGCAGGTCCCCATGGACCTCTTCATCATCCAGCAATAGGGGGAGAATGCTACCTTGGTACAGTGGACCCCTCCAGGATCCTGCTTCTGTGCTACAGCCAGGATCTGTTCTGACTGGTCCCTGCTGTCCTGAGTGTCACATATTTTGACTATCATCGCTGACTAGACCTCAGTGCCAAGAGCATAAAAGGCTGGCTTTGAACCTGTGTATCTCGGCTATTTAATCCCAGTTAGTCATCTTGAAATTGCATGCCTTAGGTGCACGGAAGAGAAGCGACGGTGAACCGGTCTGTGTACATCATTCTGCCATGCCTGGAAAGTAGCCTCAGAGATGTCTCCTGTTCCCACAGGAGCACTGAAAAGGGTCTGGGGAGAGCTCTGGAACCCAGACCAGTGAACAGATTGGTCAGACCCATGCCTGCAAGTTACCAAGGTCAAAGAAAGATCAGAAGGCAAGTCCAGGCTGTGGACCCCACTGTCTGTGCACCCTGCTGAAAGTCAAGGGTCTGGAGCCAGCAGGCAAGAAGACAAAGCCAGATCCAGGGTTTAGGTGGAGGAGGTTCCAGATGGACCAGAGGTTATCAACTCAAATACTCACAGGAGCCGGGCAGCTAAAGCAGCTGCCCCCAGCCTAATACTGGGACAGCCTTAACACACTTCCAAAAGCCATTTCTATAATTCTTATTGCATCAGAAAAGAGTATTTTTGTGGTGGGAGGGCTACTGGCCCAGGGATATGTCAGGAGATTGGCTGCAGGTGCCGTAGAAGGAGTGCATTTCTATCCTTCTTTATTCTTCTCCATGAGACCAAGGGACCAAACATGAAAGTTTCCAGGGTCCTTCCATGTGTTTTTTGAGAATTGAAGTTGGACAAGCCCCTTCCACCTGGTCATCAGCATTGTTGCTGTTATACAGGGATGAGGATGTTTGGTCCATGAAAGGACAAAGTTTTCCAGTAGTTGCAGAAACCAAAGATGGAATGGACTTATATCACTTAACCATTAATTCATTCTGCAAATATTTTTGCAAACCCGTTATGTGCAGAGCCTTTAGGGGCTGAGGTAGGGAACAAGTCAGAAGTCATCTCTGCCCTTCTGGCACTTTCAGTCAGTTGAGCACCTACTATGTGCCAGGCCCCTTACAAAAATAATGTGAAATAATCCCCACTACCCACACTTATTGAGGGCTTATGCTGCCAGGGACAATCAAGTTCAGGTATATACTTCCACTAATAATTGCAGGAACACGAATTATCTCTTGTCACTTGCCACGTATGTGCTGGGTGCTTTGTGAGCATTATTGGGGTTAAACCTCCAGCAACAGCTCCAGGCTAAACACTACCACTACCCCCATCATCCAGATGAGTATACAGAGGCACAGAGAGGCTGTGACTTCTTCCAGCTAGTAAGTGGCAGAGGGGTTTGAACTGGCCAGATTCTAGAACAGATGCTCTTAATTATGCTGCCTGCCTTTTAATTCTCAAAACACCCCTGTAGATAGTCATTCTTAGCCCCATTTTGCAGATAAACCTGAGGCTCTGAGAGGTTTTTATTGTGTCTGTTGCTGGGGGCTGGGGCTATTGGCTGCAGAAGTTAAAAGGGCACCAAAAAACTCACTGATCAAGATGATATTATTTTAATAGAATTTTTTTAAACTCAAAATGAGTGTCAAAAACTCCACCGTGAACAAAACATCAGAATTTTTTTTTTTTTTTTTTTTCGGTACGTGGGCCTCTCCCGCTGCGGAGCACAGGCTCCGGACGCGCAGGCTCAGCGGCCATGGCTCACGCGCCCAGCCGCTCCGCGGCACGTGGGATCTTCCCAGACCGGGGCACGAACCCGTGTCCTTTGCATCGGCAGGCGGACTCTCAACCACTGCGCCACCAGGGAAGCCCCGAAACATCAGAATTTTAAAGAAAGATTCCACCCTGAACTCGCAGGACCTCGTTTGACAACACCCTAACCCCAGTCCTGTCTTTATTTAAAATGTTCATAATTTGTTCATCATTGATTTTCTAGCATTACTTTTCTTAAAAATATTGTTTTAACATTTTAATCTTGGGCTTGAGCGCTCACTCTGGCGCTACAATCGTGCTTTGCCTGTGTCTCAGTTTATCCTCTCAACCGTCTTAGGAGGCAAGCATTATCATCGCGCCTGTTTTACAGATGAGGCTACTTCGGACCAGAGAGGTCCAGAGCTCTGATTAAGGTCACACAGCGGAGGGGCGGAAACTTGAACCCAGCCAGGTTTCCTCGAGAGAGGGAGTGAGCTCCCGGTACTGGGAACAGCCCGGGCACAGGCGGAGGACTGAGAATCGCCCGGCGTGTGGGGAATTCCTGCTGGGCGTAGGAGGCGGGACTTGATGACCTCCGAGTTCTCAACAACGCCCAGTTCCAGCTTTCTACGATCCCATTGTTTCCGAAGAAACGGTCCCGTGGCTCGGCGGCGGCGCCGGGCCTGGGCCCCTGCCTCGGCCTGGATAACCGGGGTGGGGGACGCAGAGTCCCCGGCGCATCAGCGGGCGGAGGGGTCGGCGCGGCCCTGGGGAAGGGAGTCCCCGCCCGCCGAGCGTGCGGAGCCCCGATCCTCACCGCACCGGAGCAACCCTGGGAGGGCGAGGCATTGCGATGCAAGAAAGCTCTTGGTAATAAGCAGAATTGGGTTTTAATGGGGTTCGCAGAGATAGAACAGGAATCAAATTAGGGCCTAATTGGCACGCACGCGGCAGTGAGAGCGGCGGCGGCGCGGCGGTCCCGCTGGGGCTGAGCAGCGCAGCAGCCCTGGGGACGCGGCGTCCCGCCGGCGGGAGGCCCCAGGCTCGCGGGGAACCCTCCGCCGGCGGCGCCCCCTCCTCCCGCCCGTGCAGCCCGCGCGCCCGCCCCGCCCCCGGAGGACCCGGGCATGGCCTGGGAACGCGCAAATACCGGCCGGCTGCGGGGCAGGGGACCCGGCGCTGGGGCAGCCACACTCAGCACCCACCCCTGACGTTGACCCGGCTCCTAGAAAATGCCTGAGCGGCTGAGCAGCGTCCACGGCTGGCCTTTTTGTTTGTGTTGATGGAAAAGATAAAAGGGTGTCGGGGAGATGGCCGTGGGGAAAGGACAGGAGAGGGAAAAGATTTATCAGCAAAAGAAACCGAGAACCCAGCGCGTAATTATTAAGAGTAGTCGTAATATGAGTGATATTGGGCGCTGACCCTGGGCCAGGTCCTCTGCCGGCACGTTTTGCTGTTTTACATCGTGACTTCTATGAGGTTTGGTAATCCTCTTTCTCTCCATTATACCCACGAGGAATCGGAAGCACAGAGGGGTTTAGTTGCTTACCCAGGGTTATCCAATGAGGACACCTTGTAACTGACCCTCCATCCCAAGACAGGGCGACTACGGAGGCTATGCTTGTATCTGTTTCTGCCACGGACAGTACCTGTAGTTAAATTTCTTTTTTATCTATCTTTAAAAGCACTTACAAGATTCTCCTTAGACTGATGATGTGTTGGTTTTGTAAGATGACGTTTCTTTTTAAGGTTTTTCCATTTGGGTTTTCACTATATCTGAGGAATTTTATTTTATATCTGCCATATTTCCCTGTAGTGTCCTTGGAAGTCTTAACCCTCTTCAGGCCCTGTAGGTCTGTGCCAAAGAGCACTCCTAGTGTTCGGGGGATAGAAACCGAGAGCAGCAAAGAGAGATCCCAGCACTTCCACAGGTGAGCAGAGCAACGGTGGAATGAATAACTTTAGGGAAATACCAATAGCAACTCTCCCTCCTCAAGCATCCTCTGTATAGTATGTCCATTCCTCAAAAAATTCTTGAAGGGAGGCACTTTAATCCTCATTTTTAAATGCGGAAACAGGTTCAGAGAAGTACAGTGACTTACCCAAGGCCGTGCAGTGAGTCCATGGTAGAGCTGTGCCAGAACTGTCTGACCCCAGATCTCACACGGTCTTTAGATCATCTGTTCCAAAAGCACCGAGAATCGGTGTGCTGTGCCCTTCTAGCAGTTGGGAGGTGGCAGATTTGCTTCCCTCCACACCATGAAGCCTTTGCCAGATTTTTTTTTTTTTTGGACCAGATTGGAGGAAACTTAGAGCACCCAGTACTGACCTTTTTTCAAGCCTCGGCTGGAGCCTTCATCTGCCTCCAAGGCGGATCAAACATTTCTTGGTGGCAGCTGATTGAGAACATTCTAGGACAGCATTTTCCGAAGTATATTATATGAAACATGTCCAGAATTGTTCATGAAACAACAGGCTCTGTGATCAAGTGATTTGGGGAAATTTGGGGTTGAGCAAAGTTCAACCTGCTTCTTTACTGCAGGACTTTTCAGAGCCTTTGACACACTCAGGCATGCGATCTCCAAGAGAGTCCATTGTAAGAAGCATTTTCCAAATCATGGACAGTCTTTTTCACAGAGTATTGTGCAGGACTGGGGTTCCACAGAACCTACTCTGGGAAACATGACCTACTGTGTTCTGGGACTCACGCCTTTGGAATTCTGTCCCTGATTGGGGGTAGAGCTTGCCCTCTTCGTTGCTACCTACTGCCTCCTTTTGTTAGGAGAGATGTTTTAAAGTCTCACTCAGAAAAGTGTTCACAGTTGAACAAGGAGCCCCGACTGTATATTTCCCCAAAGTGTTGCCGATCACATTCCTCAATCAAAAATATTTATTGGGCCCTTATGCCTGCGCAGGGCAGTAAGGGGCTCTGAAGACTTAAAAGTAAATGAAGTTAACTAGGTGATGTATGTAGCACGTTTAGCCTGAGGAATGGTGGAGTTAGTATCGGAATTTCTGTTATCGGCACTGCTATTCGACCTGGTCCCTGCCGTTGTAGAGCTCAGAGACTGGGTGGATAATTAAAACACATGCACTCAACATGATAAAACAGCTTGGCACATCCGTGACAAAGGCCAACTGCAAGTATTTTGGAAGCAGAGCTATTCTGTTCCCCAAGCACATTAAAAAATCTTTATTAGATTCTTAGTTACAAAATTAATACAATGCCTTTTGGAAAAAAAATAAACACTTTAGAAAGAAGAAAATGAAAAGCAAAAGGTTCCTGTTCATATTCCCTACTCCGCCACCCCTAACTCCCTAGAAGTAATCACTGTAAATGCACTGTATACCATTCCAGACTTTTCTGTGCATAAAACAAACATGTAAATATGGAGTTTTCTTTTTACAAAAAAAGGGGGTCGTAAGACACTGCTTGTAACCTACTTTTTTCCCACTTCGCCATACATTGTAGACCTTTCTAACACAACATGATCAACCTCCCTCCGCTCCCAGACGCTCCCAAGACCCAAGACACCCCTTGTGTGCCTCACTTTGTGAACCCCTGAGGAGGGAAAAGCCATAAAAGTCCACTCATTTGTTGGACATCTACTGCATGCCATACACGTGTGTGCTAGGGGATTGGGAAAGATGGAAAAGTATTTAAATGGAGGGAACACCATATGCAAAGGTGTGCAGGTGGGAAGTCAGGTGCGTGCTGCCAGGTGTGGGAGATGTGCCCCTCCCTTTTCAATGCCCAAAGACCATCCCATTCTATGCACGAACCATGATTTACTTGCCCAGTCCCATTCATTTTAAAATGCTTTTTATAAGAAAGATTAGAATATTGCTGATCTGGTGTGGCTGGAGCATAAGCACCTAGAAGGCAGTGGATCAGATCTCTGTAGTGTTTTCTCCAGCATCCTCTCCCTGTAAATGCCATGACTATTAAATCTTTTAGCCAATTTCGTGATTGTTTCCAAAGGCGCTCTGAATTGGAATCACCTGGTGTGAGACCCTTTTACTTAAAGAGCACAGTCAAATGATAAACTCCGCGACACAAATGAGTGGCTTGAGCATGTCACCAGCCACTTGTCACGTTCATTCACACACTCAAGGGGTCAGTTGTAGCTGCAATTAGCTGGTTAACTAGCATTTGTTGGGCTCTCAGGAGTTGCTGAAATATAGCAATGATGGCAGGAGGAAGCATTGCAATTGCAAGGGCAAATATCTGTCCCTGTGGCAAAGGGAATAGGGGAGAGGGGCCCCTTTAAGAGTTTCCCCGGGAGGCAGTGAGGAATTAAAAAGCAATCATAATTAGTCTTCAGAATGAAACACGATGGGCCAAATGTCAGACGCTCATCCTCTCTCTCGATGCTGCAGACTCAACCAGACAGGTCCTCCTTGTGTCCTGGCACTCCGGTTCCCTGCAAGGAGGCCCGGAGACTATTAAAAATCCCAAATAGCTGAGATTCTCCAGGATCAGCAAATCCGCACAGAAGACCTTAAATCAGCAGAATCTGTGAGCTTTCAGCTTCGGTGGCTGGTGTGCAGGGCTTTTCAATTGTCTCCATTCAGTTCCTCGAGTGGATCTCACAGGCCGAATGAGATCTTTATCATCTGTCACCGGGGCGATGCACACTGGGCCTGCCACGGCAGAGTCCATCCCAGCTGCACAAAGACATCGGCAGCTCGTCGGGGCTGAGTCCCTGCCCTGTCGCCACATATGGAATGCATGGTCCCAGCTGAGGATGCCACACGCCCCTGGCCTCACTTACCCGGTCCTGGAATGGCATCACCTCTTTTCCCATTCAGCTACAGCCCTCTCACTGCCAAAGTCAAAACCTCTGAGAAGCAGTTTAAGTGGCTTGTCAAAAAGGAGGTCATCATAACCCAGCAGGTGGCTGTAGATAGGTAGTGGGGAGGTAGTGGATCTGGGGGGCTGTCCCAGCTCTGCTACCTGCCTGCTGAGTGCCCTCGGACGTGTCATTAGAGCACTCAGAGCCTCCACTATAAATGGGCACGATAAAATCTCCCACCTTCATGGGAAGGTGAAATGATTTAGTTAAAGCAGAGACTTAGAGTACATGACAAATTCAGAAAAGCATGTCTAGTCTTGAGCAAAATAAATACCATTAAGTCTTCTGACATCATCATCATCAAAACACTTACTGACACAAGAATGTGAAGGTACTTAATGCTACCTAACTATATGCTTAAAAACAGTTAAAATGATACATTTTATGTCATGTCTATCTAAATTTAAAACAAAACTTATTGAGCAACTGCTTTATGCTAAATGTTGTACCTGCACTTAATCTGCACAACTCTTTAGGTGGGAGAAATTATCCCCATTTTAAAGAAGAGGAAGTGATCTCCGAGCGGCCACCCAGCTGGCAAGTAGCTGAGTCAGGATTCGAACTGAGTCTGTCCGAACCCAAAGCCTGTTCTCTTAACCTCGACGTGTTTTTTGTTGTTGTTGTTTTTGGTTTTGTTTTTTTTGTTTGTTTTGTTGTTGTTGTTGTTGTTTTTGCGGTACGTGGGCCTCTCACTGTTGTGGCCTCTCCCGTTGCGGAGCACAGGCTTCGGACGCGCAGGCTCAGCGGCCATGGCTCACGGGCCCAGCCGCTCCGCGGCACGTGGGATCTTCCCGGACCGGGGCACGAACCTGTGTCCCCTGCATTGGCAGGAGGACGCTCAACCACTGCGCCACCAGGGAAGCCCTGTTGTTGTTTTTTAATATATATTTTTTAATTTTTTTTAAATCTATTTTTAACTGCATTGGGTCTTCGTTGCTGTGCGGGTGCTTTCTGTAATTGTGGCGAGCGGGGGCTACTCTTCGTTGCCGTGCACAGGCTTCTCATTGCGGTGGCTTCTCTTGTTGCGGAGCACGGGCTCTAGGCACATGGGGTTCAGTAGTTGCAGCACGCAGGCTCAGTAGTTGTGGCACGCGGACTTAGTTGCTCTGCAGCATGTGAGGTCGTCCCGGACCAGGTATCGAACCCGTGTCCCCTGCATTAGCAGGTGGATTCTTAACCACTTCGCTACCAGAGAAGTCCCAACCTCGACGTTTTGATGTCTTGTTTGCCCGAGGGTGGTATCATCGGATGTCTATTCAGTATATCACGGCAGCTCACAGCCCCATTCATACATTCAGTCAGACTTGGGTGACTACCCGATGGGTGCCAGGGACCAAGTCAGGTACCAGGGAGGCAAAGATGAATGGGAGTCCGAGAGCACTCCTAGCACAGGCCACGGCAGGCAGAAACAAAATACCGAGTCCTTTGGGAGTGGAGCGAGTTGTAGACAGAGGACCATGAGGAAGGGTGTCTTTGCAAAGGAAGTAACGGCTGAGCAGAGGGGGATGATTTTTTTTTCCCAGGAAGTGGAAGAGGGGACGGCATTGGCCAAGGCATTAGTGGCAGAGGGGCCATGACTAGTGTGTCAAAAAGTGCAGAGGGATCCAGGGAAAGGAGTTTAAGAAGATGCTGGGAAGATAGCCAGGCGTAAGCAAAGGAGACTGCCTGGTTATCCTGCAAAAATTCTGAAGGAGAATGACAAGGTCATGTTCATAGAGCTACAGAGAGAAGATCCCACTTCACTTTTTGTTTTTGGCGCGGGCGCAGGGGTGGCGCGGTAAAAACAATATAATGCAGACACCCCAACTGTCTATCAACTGCTGCATAGATAAACAAAATGTGGTATATCCACACTGGAGATTCTACAATGGAATAGTATTCAGCCATTAAAAGTAATGGAGTACTAACACATGGATGCACCTTGAAAACATGATGCTAAGTGAAAGAAGTCAGGCATGAAAGGCCATGTACTATATCATTTCACTTACATGAAATGTCCAGAGTAGGTAAATTCATAGAGACAGAAAATAGATTACCAATTGCCTGGGGCTGGGTAGGCAAAGGGAATGAGACTAATGAGTGTGGGGTCTCTTTTTGGGATGATGAAAATACTCTGAAATTAGATCTATGCACAACTTTGAGAATGTACTGAAAGAAATAAAATCACTGAATTGTCTGATTTTAAAGGGTGAACTCTATGGTATATGAATTATATTTTAGTAAAGCTGTTATTAAAAAACAATATAACCATATTAAATAAAAGTTTGAAAAATAGAAATCCCCTCTAGTCCTACACCCCCAACATACAGCTATTTCCCACTTGTACATTTCCTTCTTTGTCCCTGCACTTATATATTTTACATGTACACTATCAGAGAGTATCATTTTCTATTCCTTTTTTAACTTAGCATTTCATCACAAACATTTGTTCACATTCCTACGAGGTCTCCATAATTGTTTTCAGATCCAAGTTTTAGGAAGATGAATGAATTCATTCAACAGATATTTTTTGGGCACATGCCAGGAACTGTTCTAGGCACTGGACAAGGCCCCTGTTCTCCTGGAGCTTATTTTCTGGTTGAGAGGACAGACAACAACAAACTGATAAATGAAGAAGATAATTTCTGATTGTGAGGAATATGATATGAACAGAAATCCAATAGGGAAATGAGACAGAGAGGCATGGCATGGAGGTAATATTAGAAAGGGTGGTCAGGGACAGAAGTGACCTTTGAGCTAAGACTTAAGTGAAGAGAAGACACCAACTATGTAAATTCTGAGAGGAAGTATTCTAGGACAAGCATACAGCAAGTGCAAAGGCCCCGAGGCAGCAACATGCTTACGTGCTTTAGGATCAGTAAGAATTTGGGTGACAATGCAAAGGGCAGGTTTGGGGAAGGAAAGATGTGGCAAGGGACCAGGTAGGTGGCAATGGAATTTGAATCATCTGAGACTGCCGTGAACATCACTTTGGCCAGAAGCAAAGACCAACGAGTCCTAGTTGTTCAAGTCCAGTCCTAGCGTAGTTGTCAAAGTTACCTCCTGGCCTGTGCTTGTGAAGGAGCCCGGGAGCCAGAGCTCAGGGTACACTCTGAATCAGAGCCAACACCAGGCCCCTGCTCAGTGCTCTGGCTTTCCCAGGTGCTTTCCAGCACAGCCACATGAAGCCACACCCAGAGAGCCCCCGGGGGCCTCCAGGGCCCAGCTAGTGTGTGGGCAGAGCCAGCAAGTGCCAACCTGACAGCTGATGGCAGCCCAGCCCCTCCCTGCCACCTCACCACCTGCACATCAAAGTGGCAACGCTCCTGGCACATCCACTTCCTCTGGCCCCAAACCCACAGGGCTGGCACTGCGCCCCCCAGCACAGAGCCTCTACCCCTCACCTCGCACCCACGGCTCCCAGCCCTGGGCTTTGTAACTCTCTCCTTCCCTCAAACCACAGGCTTGCTTTGGAGACAGACCAATCTGGATCAGGTCGCCTGTGAAACTCGCATGGCTCCCTGATTTCTGCCTGGTAACACTCATTATCCTTTGCATTAATCATTTAATATCTCTCTGTCTTTCGCTTTTGACTGTAAGCTCCAGGAAGGCAGGAACAATGAATGCATAATGTTCAGTACGTCTTACAGTGCTGCCAATAGAAATAGAATGTGGGCCACATACGTAACTTAAAATTTCCTAAGAGCCACATTCAATAAGCAAAAAAAGATAAAGGCCAAACAAATTTTAATAATATATTTTCTTTAACCCAACAATCCAAAATATTATTTCAACATGTGGTCAATACAAAGACTGTTAATGAGATATTTTATATTCTTTTTTCCCATACTAAGCAGTCAAATTCCAGCGTATATTTCATATTACAGCACATCTCAATTGGGATGCTAAATTTTCATGTGAAATAATCTTAGTTGGATTTTATCAAATTTATGGGGAGAGTCCATTCACTTACCCAAGTTGTGCCGAACATACATAAAAGTTTTCCAGTAGTGGAATGAACAGCTTTTAACTTTAAATTTAAATAAAGTAAAATTAAATAAAGTTAAAAATACAGTGCCTCAGGCACACTAGCCATATTTCAAGGGCTCCATCCCCCATGTGGCTAACGGCTACCATATTGGAAAGCGAAGATATCAAAATCCCCATATTTGCAGAACGAATGGATTGATAAATCCCACTTTTACCATTTCCTTTTAATATGACTTGGGCCTTGGGGTGGTTTTAAATACCCACCAATTCTTTGATACTCCCCCTGTCCAAAGGTGGAGGCTGATTCCTCTCCCCTTGAGTGTGAGCCAGACTTAATGACTCACTTGGAAGGAATGGAATGTGGCTAAGTGACAGTGTGTGACTTCCAAGACTAGGTCATGCTGTGTGCTGTGGGTCTGTCCGCCTGTTCTGCGTCTTGACCTCAGATCCCCCCAGAGAGAAGGTCTCCCTGGCTCTCTCGCTGCTGTGCAGTGGAAGCCACCTCCGTTGGTCAGCGCTCTCACCCAAGACCACGTCTGAGCCTCAGTCTTCGGATCAAGCCCATGCCTGGTCCAGGGGGCTGTGGTCAGGGTAGCGAGGCCATGAGGTCACAAGGCCAACTTTTCGCAGAAGATGCCCAAAGCACCAAGGACATAATGGTCTTGTCTAAGTAGTGCCCTTGGGTGAGTCCACTAATGAACACGGACCTGTTTCCTTGTCTGTCAAATGACAGATGATAGTAGGACTTAGACCACCCATCAGGTAGCTATGAGGGTCCAAGGAGGTGGTTCAAAGAAAAGCCCTTTCCAACCGGAATGTCTCATTTAAATACTATTGCTGTGACAAAGGCAGCTTGCTGTGTACATGAAATAGAAAAATGTAACCATCGTCCGATTAATCAGGACTGTCCTATTCAAAGAAGTCACAGAGGCTTAGGACACTGGGCACATTTTAAACACCAGTGAGATTAAGAAGATGAGGTTGAGTTAAAAAAAAAAAAGCAGCAGCTGTTTCTTGCCTGTGGCGTTTCTAGCTTGTGCACATCGTCCCTGTAATATTTCTTCTTCCTTTTTTGTTAATGGCTTGGGGGTTTGAACACTGTTTTGTTCAGCCACATGGGGAAATGTTTAATGAATCCTTGTGAATATTCATTAAATGCTGTTAATATTTTCTGGTGGGGGAGGCCCTGCTGCCCGTCCGGCGGGTCTTGGAACGGTGGCAGGGAAGCCGCCCACCACTTGATTTCTGTTACTTGTTTTCCATTTCGTTTGCCCTATTTTCTGAGACCTCAGGTGGTTTGCAGGGGCCAAGGGTGGAGGCAGAGCTGGCTTCCTTGCCTCCTCTCCCCAGACTCACAGGGAGTTTTAGAGAGGGGTGGTGTGGAGTTCAAGATGACTATACCCTACCCCGCGGCGACCACACTCCTTGGTGTGTACCTCCAAGAAACCCTCACACGTGCACAAAGAAATATGCAGGGAATGCTCCTGGCAGCACCGCTTGCGACAGCAACAAAGAGAGAAACCACACAAATGTCCCTAACGGGAGGATGGATGGATTTAGAATATTCCTACTAATGGATTACTACGATCCAGGAGTGAAAATGAATGACCAGGGCTATGTATTAACGGTTGAGTCTTTTTTATTGAGATGTAATTCACACATCAAGCAGTGGTGTTTAGGATATTCACAACATGGGGCAACCATCACCACTAAGTCCAGAATATTTTCATTACCTCCAAAGAAACCCCATACCCATTAGCAGCCACTCCCCATTCCTCCCCACCCGCAACCCCAGGCCACCCCTAATCTGCTTCCTACCTCTATGGATTTGCCTCTTCTGGACAGCTCATATAAATGGAATCATACAACATATGGTCTTTTGGGACCGGCTTTTTTCATTTAGCATAATGTTTTCAAGGTTTGTCCACTTTGTAGCACATAACAGTACTACATTCCTTTTTATGGCTGAATAGTATTCCATTGTACGGATATACCACTTTTGTTTATCCATCGGTTGACGGACATTTGGGTTGTTTCTACATTTTCACTCTTATGAGTAAGGCTGCTATGAACATTCACATACAAGTTTTTGTGTAGACATTTGTTTTAATAATCTCTTTTTAAAATATTTATTTATTTATTATTTATTTTGGCCGCTCTGGGTCTTAGGTGCAGCATGTGGACTTCTTATCTGTGGCATGTGGACTCATAGTTGCGGCATGCAGGAGGGATCTAGTTCCCTGACCAGGGATCAAACCCGGGCCCCCTGCATTGGGAGTGCGGAATCTTACCCACTGGACCACCAGGGAAGTCCCTATTTTAATAATCTTGAGTATATACCTAGGAGTGGAATTGCTAGGTCATAAGGCAATTCCTCGTTTAACTTTTTGAGAAACTGCCAGATTGTTTTCCAAAGTGGCTGCACTATTTTACGTTCCTACCAGCAATGTCTGAGGGTTCCAGTTTCTTCACACCCTCACATGGTTGAATCTGACAGACATAATGTAGACAAAAAAACAAGTTGCAGAAGAATCTGTTCAGTATAACCCCATTTCTACAAAGTTTAGAAACATACAAAATAATACCATAGATTACACAGAGCTACACTATGTGCAGTTAAAATACAAAGAAAGTGATGGGCATGGAAAACACTGAAATGTGGATAATGCTGCCCACTGCGAGTGAGGGGACCAATTCGATCAGGTGTGTGAACATATGGGACTTCCATTACATGGGTGTTGTTTTATTTCTTAAGCTAAGTGCTGTTCATGGGAATTTTGAATTATTCTTTATACTTCGTAATATATTTTTCATATTTCCTCATAATGTATTATGTTTACATTTATTTTTAGGTAGGACATATTTTAGAGGTATGCCTATCTTTTTTTAAAAAATTTCTTTCTTTAGGCTGTGCCGGGTCTTAGTTGTGGCACTTGGGAGGCCCACTCTATGGGAGTCTTATGGAACTGGAGAGTTTCCAGGTTGGAAAATCTTCTGAGGGTTTGGGTCTCCAGCCCAGCACACAGTTTCCGCCACCCAAGATGTTAGTGTCATAGGGGTATAAAGAATATTGTCTTTGGGATCTTTATAAGTAAAGAAGACCCAACTACAAGTAACTGTAGTGGCTTTAAATCCAAAAATTCTTTGCTACCCCTCCCTTTAAGAACTGGAGCTTAATTTCTCTCCTGTTGAGTGTAACCCGGTGTACATGACTTGCAACTAGTGAATAGAAAAAGGTAGAAGTGACAATGGGTTATTTTAGAGACTTGGTCATAAAAAGCATTGTAGTTTTTTCCTTTCTCTCTCTTTTGACCACCAGTCTTGGGGAAAGCCAGCCGCCATATTGTGAGGACACTCAAGCTGTCCTATGGAAAGGCCCATGTGGTGAGGAGCTGAGACCTCCTGCCAATAGCCAAGTGAGTGAAGCATCTCGGGAAAGGATCCTCCAGCCCTAGTTGAACCTTCAGATGACTGCAGCCCAGGGCAGCCTCTTAACTGCACTCATGAAAGACCCTGAGCCAGAACCTCCCAGCTAAGCTGCTCCTAGATTCCTGACTCTCCAGACTGTGTGAGATAATAAATGTGTGTTGTTTTAAGCTGCTACATTTAGTGGTAATTTGTTAAATAGCAATAGATAAGTGATAAGGGATTTATTATCTCACATAGCAAGCCTCTTGAGGGAGAATATTCCAGAGTGGTTAATTCAGTGATACATTGATACCATTAATGACCCACATTTTTTTTTTTTTTTTGTGGTATGCGGGCCTCCCTCCGTTGTGGCCTCTCCCGTTGCGGAGCACAGGCTCCGGACGCGCAGGCTCAGCGGCCACGGCCCACGGGCCCAGCCGCTCCGCGGCACGCGGGATCCTCCCAGACCGGGGCGCGAACCCGGTTCCCCTGCGTCGGCAGGCGGACGCGCAACCGCTGCGCCACCAGGGAAGCCCGTGTGACCCACATTTTTAAAATCTCCTCACTCTACCATCTTGAATGTGCTGGGTTTTGTCTTCAAGTTTGTCTCTTCATGATTTCAAAGTGGCTGCCACAGCTCCAGACACCACATCCCTATAGAACTGCACTGAGTGAAAGAGGTAAAAACACTTTTCCCACAAGTGCACCAATAGACTTCTCCATATGTCTTATTGGTCCAGGCACATCACATACTCCTGCCTAAACCAGGCACTGCCAAGGGGAGTGGAATCACTTTGAATGGCTTGGGCTAAAGCCAAGCACCAGTGGCGGCCATGGAGGCATGCTACTCACATCTCCCTGATGCAATGAGGGTAGTTATCTGACAGCCTGCAGGTGCTGCACCTTCATATCTGCTGCAGCATTCATGCAGATACCCTGCTCTCCCCAGGCTGTTCCAGAATAGTAACTGTATTTGGTGGGGGTCCTAGAGCTGGGACGTTTCTGTCCCATGTGGGACTCTAACTCCACATCAGCCCGGCTGGGACTTCCTCAGAGCTGCACTGCAATCTGAGGCTCCTCCTCACCAATCCTCCTTCCTTCCTTCCCCCTACCCTTTCCCATGTGTCAGACCAGCGTTGTGATCTGAAAGCTCCCTGCCTCCTCCTGCTCCCTCCGTCTGTCCTTCACCGGCGGCTCCCTAATACATCTCTCGAGCCAGTCTGTTGTCTTGACGTCTGCTTCCCGGGGGTCTCAAATTGCCACATAGCCCCCTGGGTCTAGAAATAGGCTTCATTCCCTACGCATGAAATGGTGTACACACAGACAAAGTCAGGAAAGAGGAATGGCTGTTGGGTAGGTAGCCTGCCAGGCGTGCACAGTATCAGATGAGCACAGACCCCGGCCCCACTTGGACTGCTCGTGTGGGACCTGGCGCGTTACTAACCTCTCTGGTCTCAGCCGGCTCCTCTGTAAAAAAACACTCAGGGGCTTCCCTGGGCTTCCCTGGTGGCGCAGTGGCTGCGAGTCTGCCTGCCGATGCAGGGGAACCGGGTTCGCGCCCCGGTCCGGGAGGATCCCACGTGCCGCGGAGCGGCTGGGCCCGTGAGCCGTGGCCACTGGGCCTGCGCGTCCGGAGCCTGTGCTCCACAACGGGAGAGGCCACGATAGTGAGAGGCCCGCGTACCGCAAAAAAAAAACAAAAAACAAAAACACTCAGGATCGTGGACAACTTGAAATAGCATCTGTAAATATCCTAGCATATAATAATAATGACAGCTACCATTTGAGTGATTCCTGGTTTAAGGCGCTTTATGTGGCTCATTTCTTCCTCGCAGTTACCCTCTGGGGTGGTGCTATCTGTGGCCCCAAGTCTGAAGCCCAGAGAGGTTAAGCAGTTTGCTGAGTCCCACGTGAGTGAGTGGCAGCGGGGGTATGGAACACAGATGATCCAGTCACAGCACTGATGCTTAGGGGGCATCGGGCTGTACAGGACACTGTAAGTGCTTGACGTATGCTGGTGTTGGGCTTGATGGTTCCATGACGGGGCAGTTCAGCATGATTGCTGTCATTTACGGAGCGCTAGCTGAGTGCCGGATGCTTTAAATAAATTATCTCATTGAAATTTCACAGCAGCCTGTTGAGGGAGGGTCTCTGCAGGCCATTTTACAGTCCAGGAAACAGATGCACAGTGAGGAAGGTACGAGGCTGGGATTCCAGCAGGGCAGAAGGACCTCAGAGTCCACAAGCAACTGCTGCACTGCCTCCTGGAAAGAACCGGAGCTTCCCCAAGAGGGTGGGCCTGCTTGGAATCCCAGCTCTACCTGTGAGCCCTGTGACATCGGGCAAGTTACTTAATATCACCAAGCCTCTGTTCCCCCACCTCTTAAGCTGGAGATAAATAACACCTGACTCAAAAGTTTTTTGTTTTCTTTCTCTTTTTTTGTGAGATTTAAATGAGAAAGCATCTTTAAAGCTAGGACAGTGTCTATTACCCGAGGAGGCTCTTAATTAATCATCACAGAATTCCAGGCATTGTTGACATTTATCTCGGATTCTTGTCTTCCCAGAAATCATAAATCTGGTTCTGATTATCACCTCACGCAAAGGTTCTTCCCAAGGATTCTCAGTCTTATTCTTTTATCTATTCTCTAAAATATGATCCAATTTATAAAACTTTGACTTACAACTCCTTTAGAAGCCCAGCTGGTGTGTAAAATGATGCATTCTGTGACACCGCAAAGAGCACAGGCCCCCAGGGACCCGGCCAAGAATGGGATCCTCAGTTCTTTGGTACAATAAAGGATCCTTTTCTAAAACAAGTAATACCAGCTCACGTGTTTGTGGGGACAATCCAGATTTTCCAGTTTAAAGCAGAGCCCCCAGCATCTCATTCCCACAGGGAAGGCCGGCAGGATAAAAGGCGAATGGCCACACCACCAGCTGTCTTTAGAACTCCTCACAGATCACAGGGCTGTGGCAGTCGCCCCTCCTTCAGTTTCCTCATCTGTGAAATGGGCATGATATTTGCATTCTACAGTATCCTACACCCAGCAGGCGTGTAAAGGGACTTGGTGCCGTGACTGTTTGTAGAACTGGATTTAGTCAT
This sequence comes from Physeter macrocephalus, assembly GCF_002837175.3. NCBI lineage: Eukaryota > Metazoa > Chordata > Mammalia > Artiodactyla > Physeteridae > Physeter > Physeter macrocephalus. The sequence continues at coordinate 33,906 of NW_021145356.1, forward strand.
TCACATCACTCAGCAAGGGGTTGTTGTCATTCACATCACCTAACAAGAGTTTGTTGAGCAATTTCTTGGATCCGAAAGAAAGATAAGATGGGATCGCTGCCCTTCGAGAGGGTTACTATTCGAGTGGCATCAAGAAGACACTTTATTTAAACCCGTGCCTTATCTCTTCACACACTCAACCGTTCCATGTTTTAATGTTACTTGGAATTTCAAAATAAATGAAACATGGCGAGGAAAAAAAGAAAACAATTAAAACAATACACACTCTAAGAGATGAAAATAAATGTCCACAATTAGAATTTGTACCCGAAAGTTCATAGCAGCACTATTCACGATAGCCAAAAGGTGGAAACAACCCAAATGGCCATCAGTGGACGAATGGATAAACCAGATGTGGTCTATCCACACAACGGAATATTACTCAACCATAAAAAGGAAGGAAGGAAGGACGGATTCACACCACCACAAATATTAACCTTGAAAACATTATGCTAAGTGAAAGAAGCCAGTCCCAAAATATCCTGGATTGTATGATTTTGTTCACACAAAAGTCCAGGATAGGGAAATCTATAGAGACAGAAAGTAGATCAGTGGTTACTTAGAGATGAAGGCAGGGAAGCGGGGTTGGAGATTGGAGAATTAAAATAACAACAACAGCAACAATAATAGTGATAAATATTGACTTTGCATGTCCATCACCCTCTCCCATTTCCCAAGACACTTGCCCCCAGAAACAACCATCGCGTAGAAATGCACGTCCCCAAACCTGTGAGTGTCCCAGGAGGTGCCGGAGGAGTGGGCTGAGAGGATGGAGGAAGCCTTGGAGAGGAGGTGGGAATGAAGGAAAGGTAACATAGTCCCCTGAGAGGGAGAGGGCAGGGGGTGGGGCCTTGGGGAAGGAGCACAGGGAGTCCAACCCAGGAAGGGTTTGGGGCTGGAAGTTACCAGGGTACATTTGGGGGATGCTGAAGAACCTGTTCTGGCTGGAGCGTCAGGGTCATTACAGGAGAAAAATAGTAGGTGGGGTCAGAGTGCTGGAAGGAGAGGACCATGGGGGTCCTTGGGTGACCATGGCTTTTGAGCCGGGGGCTAACTGATTTAAGAGGCAGTGAGGCTGTGCTTATGCCCAGAAGTCTTCACACGCACACACACGCGCACACACACACACACACACACACACACACACACACACACACACACACACACACACCCCAGCAGCAACAGCAGCTCAAGTCCCAGGGCTCAGATACTCAAGCCTTCTTGAAGGAAGCAACCAATAGCCTAACCCAGGGTGGGGAGTCCTCAGGGATCCATTTCCAGGACCTCCTGTCTTCAGAATCAGGCAAAAAGATTAAGCTCAGACCAAACAGCTCCATCTGGACCCGCAGCACCAATAAATTCCACCCCAACCCCCAACCCCAGGAATTGGGCCCCCGATCTGGGCCCCCGATCTGGTCCCCCCTGGGGCGGGACAATGAGTCCTCACCTGGAGGAGGCCTGGGTCTGTGCACTTCTGCCAGCCCCTGCCTCACCCCTGGGGCGGGCGGGAGGAGATCGGCAGGTGCAAGGGATGGGAACGAACAGGACAGGTGAACTGGGGCGCGTGGGGTGGGGGGTGCGCAGGGAGAGCCCGGGAGGCTAAGGGCAGATGAGGGGAGCTTTAGCGCCCACAGGCCGGATGCGACTGCCGGGCTGAGCACTTTCTCCCTCAGCTCAGAGTGCCCGGCTGCTTGAACGACCATGTTAATCTGTGCACATCCCGATGGGGGAGCCCCTAGACTCCATCTGTAATCGGGTCGCTATTCTCATTTACAGGGTTTAACGTACCATCGTTCATAGTGAGACACGCAGTGTCAGCCCGTCAAAGGAGCTGCTTTTCTGTCTCCTCCACCCCTTTCCCTCCACCTCTGCCCACGAATCTCAACTGGACCCTGGTCTGTTGCCCCAACCTGCCACACGGCTGTCCCTCTCTCCTCTGAGATGTCCTCCCCTGCGGTGCTAGGGGGATGGTCCTAAGGTGCAAATCTGCCCCTGCTTCAAACCCTTCCTGTCTCCGGGCCTCAGTGCCCAGCCCACTGCCACGGCGCCATCGCCTGCGTTATCTTCCCCAGCTAGGCACCAAGTGCGCAGCGTGCAGCAGACGCCCCCTGCCCTGTGCTTTGTGGTGGAGCCGTCCTGTGCGTTGTCAGATGCTGAGCAGCGTCCCTGACCTCCACCTACTAAATGCCAGCAGCACCCTCCACCCCAGTTTTGGAAACCAGAGATGTCTCCAGATATTGCCAGATTTCCCAGGGGGCCCGATCACCCCCCCCCCCCCATTGAGAATCACTGCTCTGTAGGCATATACAGAAGGCCAGGACCACCTGCTCTCAAGCCAGACAGGCCTGGATCCACCCCTTTGCCCTCCGAGCTACACAGCACTGGGCAAGTCACCTTAAATGAAGACAAAATGGTTCCTCTCTCGTAGGATTGGGTGACTGTCAAATGAGGTGATCCATGAAAAACAGCTGCACAGCCAGCACGTAATAAACGCTGGCTGGTACTAGTATGCCCCGCTTTGTTTAGTTCCGTATTCCTGGCATCACCTTTCTCCCCCTTCTGTTGGCCAGCAAACTGTGTTTGTTCTTCAAGATTCAGCTCGCCCATCAGCTCCTCCAAGAAGGCCCTCTCAGCCTCTCCCAAATCCTGGACATTTCTCCTCCTCCACAGCATGTCCCACCTTGTACTGAAGTTGTGTGTTTAAGAGTCTGTCTCCCGCACCTGCCTGTGAGCCCTTAGGAGCAGAGGTCTTTAACCCCAGCCCCTGCGTTCATGCTTAGCTTTTGTTGGGATGGAAAAGTGCATGTCAGTGCATGTCTCTGTCAATCTGATCCGCAGAGATTGAAAGCCCGTGTGTCTGGCCCAGGTTAGGTACAGTGGGCTGTAGTCACCACAAAGAAGGCTGGAAGCTCATTAGCTCAGAGCATGTCACCCACATCCTTGACCTCATCAGTTTAAGGCAGGGATGATGCAGATAAGGTACCCTGTCTCCAGGTCTCAAACCCGATCTCTGTGGCTCACAGAGTCAGTTGACTGAGAATCTCAGTTTTCCCATCTGTATAATGGCAATCATCACAGCTACCTCCCAGGGTTACTTTGAGGACAGAGGTGATGCACCCTGAGCAGTTTGCTCACGATAAAGACATGCATTTAGACAGCAGGCGAGCAAACCTAGCAGAGGAAAAGGATTCATAGGGCACATTTCTTTACTAGAGAAGACCAGCCAGGGGCGGCAGTGGTGGATGGTATGTTTCCACATCAGGGAGGGTTTCCTCTCCTTTGTTTGTGGTCTTAATCTAGGAGATGTATGGGACACACAGCTTATTTTTCCTGTTGAGATGTACAGAAAGGTCTCCGTGTCCACGAAGGACAGAAGCAAAAGAAAGCCGCTTAAGTCGTAGCAGCCGATATCTAGCTTGGAATCCAGGAAGAATTAATTGATAACAAGGGTCATTAATCCCCAGAGCAGGATGCCACCAGCACAGATAATAGAATTTCAATTACTGGAGGGTTTCTTGTCTATTAAAGCCCTCCTGTTTCTACAAGGCAGTGTTTAACTACCAGAGCCCCCAGGACACCCTCCCTGCCACATCACTGCAGACCATTCTTGGTATCCTTTGACCTCTAGAAGAACTAACTGCCTCTGTTCTGTCTTTTTTTTTTTTTTTTTTTTTTTTTTTGCGGTACGCGGGCCTCTCACTGTTGTGGCCTCTCGCGTTGCGGAGCACAGGCTCCGGACGCACAGGCTCAGCGGCCATGGCTCGCGGGCCCAGCGGCTCTGCGGCATGTGGGATCTTCCCGGACCGGGGCACGAACCCGTGTCCCCTGCATCGGCAGGCGGGCTCGCAACCACTGCACCACCAGGGAAGCCCCCTCTGTTCTGTCTTGTGTGTGTGTGTGTGTGTGTGTGTGTGTGTGTGTGTGTGTGTGTTTGTGGAGAAAGAGAAAGAGAAAGAGAGTCCCAACTAGATCCTACCTTGCAGTAGCTTTCTTTACTAAAATGCCTTTGGAAGGTATTCAAACAATATCATTCCTCTTACAATTAAAAAAAAAGTTTTAAAATTGCACAGGTAACCCATATTCATTGTAAAAAAAAATCAGAAAAATCCTGACAAGCCACAAGAGACGAAAACAATCACCCATAACCCCTCTACCCAGAAAGACCCAGTGTTAACATCTTTCCATGGTTCTTTTTTGTTTGTTTTTCAAGTTCAGCCAATTGCATGAATGCATGCAAACTATTCAAGACAAGTTAGGATATAAAAAAGTACCCCTTTTCCTTCTTCCCCAGTCCCTCCCCACAGAGGTCACTGCTATTAACTGTTTGGTGTGAACTTGTCCACTGTCTTGTTTTTTGTAGACATGCATGTATGTATAGATAGATACGTAATATTATTTAAAACATACACAGGATCATGCAATGTGTATGTTTCTCTGATTTGCTTTTTTTGTCACCTGACAATGTGTCTTGGAGAGCTTTCTGTACCCACTCATTCAGATCTTCCTTATTCTCTTTGACAACTGGATAACGTGCCATTGCATTAACAAACTGTGATTTATAGACCCACTCCCCTCCTGATGGGCACTTAGGTTGCTTCCAATTTGTCGCTAATGCAAAGTGTATGTCTTTGTCCACCTGTGCAAGCATTTTTTTGTGGGAAAGAGGCGTAGAAATGAAGTTAGTTATAGATCACTTGATTTAAATTTTGGTAGACATTATCAAGCGCCTCTCCAAAATGACTGTCCCAAATTATACCTCTCCTTAACAGTGCATGAGAAAATATGATCCCCCATGCCCTTGGCAACACTGGAAATTATCAGTCTTTTTTTCTTTTTTGGTCAGTTTCCTGTGTAAACACATCATCTTCATGTGCATTTCCCTGATTACTATGAAGCTAGGCATCTTTTCATATGTTTATTGGCCATCAGCCTTCTTTCTATACATATGCAGCCATATACACTTTTTAGATGTATTACATTGCTTCCTTGTAATCTGCCTTTTTTCTCCACGGCACAGGAAGGACATCTTTCTACGTCAGCACACGCACTTTTGCATCATTCGTAGTGCCTGTATCATGCGTCAGTACCACCCTTTTCAATCAGCTCCTTATTGCTGGGCATTCAAGTAGGTCCCCATCTTTTGCTGTTTTTGCCAAAACTGTGGTGAATATCATTACAGCTAAGTGACACATTGAACACTCTGATTTCCTTGGGATGAATCCCTAGGAGTGGAATTGCTGGTCAAGGGACACACATATTTTAAGGCTATTGCTACTTATTGCCAAAGTGCTCCCCAGAACAGCTGGCTGGCAGGTCTGCTTTCCCACCAGAAGTTCATGAGAGTGTCCTTAGCCAGACATGGCCAAATGTCCCCTGGTGGGGAAAACTCACCCCCAGTTGAGACCCACTTATTTAGAGACAGAATGATTTCAATGCCCAAGCATCTCTAGACAAATATTCCTTTTATTCCCTCCTATGGTCGACTCAGTGGTTCTCAAACCTGAGTGGTTTATATACAATACTATATATACCCTACTTTATGGGCGGGGAATTTTCAAGGATAAATTGACTTCATCCTTTATGTCTTATGTGCTGACGTGAGAACCTAAAACCTCCCTTAAATTTAACACCACCGGTCTCCTGAAGAGCCCTGCGGTGGTCACAAAGGTCTTTCCACCACAGAATCTCTCTCACACCCAGGCTTCTTCTGTGAGGTCAATGATGGCAACTGCCATTATTGAACGTTTCCCGTGGCCTCGGTCCATCCCACCGCATCCTCACGTTGACTCTGTGAGGTAGGCACTGTTACTGTCCCAATTCACAGAGGAGACACTGAGGCTCACAAAGCTTCAATAACTTGCCCCACATTACACAGTTAGTAAATGGCGAGGGCATTTGACCCCAAGTTGTAGTGCTTTTCAATAAAAAGCATGCACCAGTGGGTAAAGAAAATGTCTGTAACCAGCTCTTGTTTACTGATTGACATTTCTGCCTTCGTGCTTCCAAATCAAGTAGGTGAAAGTAACAAATGCAGCCTCCGTGGCTCCTTGCTTTTGTCTTCAAGGGGGCAGGGGTTGGGATATCCTGAGCTATGGGCATCCAAACCCAAGATTCTGAGTGTTGTTGGAATAATTTCCGCTGTAGGGTTGTGTTAGCTGTTTACACCAGTAGGGTTGCCATTTGGCGTCTGGGAGTGATTCTTCTTTTGTAACTTAAAAGAATAATTATTTATTTATTTATTTATCTATTTTTTGCAGTTGAGGAAACTACCCCTTACCCTCCTCCTTCACCTCCAGAAAGACTCTTGACCCTAATAAACGCTAAGCCCTTTGAGCTCCTTGGAGGAAGGGGTGCCCGCAAAGCCAAGGGTGTGATTAGATCAGGCAGGATCTTCCTGTTCTGACCAAAGGAACCAATTAGATGATCTAATGGGAAACATTTTTGTCATCCAGAAATTATATGATGCTGTAAAGCTGCCCACTATTATGTACCCTTGATGATAATAATAATGTCTCCTTCCAGGGTCATGTAACAAAATGTAATAAACTCTTCTGACAGCCTTGGTGTTAATGGCCCTGTACCCATTTGGCTGCTGGTTAGAGTGAGGCCAAGAAACACCACGGGCCTGGCTCACCTTGCCCCAGCAGGGAGACTAGTCCAGTGGGCTCAGTGAAAGCAGGAATCATATTTCTATGCCGTCAATCTGAAATTCCAGCTACAGCAGAATTTCCCCAAAGTTTTTTTGGGGAAAAGTAGTGTTTTGGGGAACACTAGTCTCAGAAGAAATTCTGTGGGGAGCTTGGAAAATGCTCATTTCTAGTCTTTCATTGGATTTTCTTATGTACATTGGCATATTAAAGACTCTGAGGAGCCCTGTAGTAAAGGCATCTATTTAATTGTTATTAACCAGATAGTTCCAAAACTTATTTGACCACAGAATATTGCACATATCCCTTAACACCCCCTGGATGCCCTTCTGGTAATTCTGTGTTTGAGATATTTAAATGATCTCTGTTGTCCCAGAAACTTTTGCAGAGAGGACCTATAGTCAGGGATAAAAGAAGCAGAGGCCATCATTGGAGGATGGGCTTGGTGATCAGGATAGCAAGACAGCTTCTGGGGAATCTTCCCCACGTTTCACAAATGCCCTAGGTCTCTGAACCTGAAGGCCCCCAGACCTTAAGAATGCCCTTGCCCATGTCAGGTCAGATACAGTTTCACCATTGGCATATGTCAGTATTTTCCAACCATTTTTAAACTGGGGCAGAATTGTTGCCTGGTGCTGAAATTGATGGGAGTGTGACCTTGGGGATAGTTTTGGGTTGAACTGAGGAGGATCCCAAGTAGGGAAAGAAGATGGAGCCAAGAAAACAAGGAGTGATGTTGCCCCCCAGGAGCGGTGCGCAAGCTTAGGACTCAGGTCAGAAGCCTCTGAAATGCTCCTTGAGATCATGCCACATGGGCATCGATGGCAGGAAAGGAACCCAATGTCACCTACTCCAAGGCAATATGGCGGCAGGGATGTCTAGTGTCTGTATGTCTGCACGCCTCCTTCCACAACCATCTAAGGCAGCTGAAAAATTCAGCCAAGTGACGTTAACCGGAAGGAGATAAATGGGGGAAGGCGGGACAGACAGAGATGGAGACAGAAAATGAGACAGGAGTGAGGCTGGTACAATGATGCTGACCATAGTGTCCTTGGCATTTGCTGGCTCGCAGCCAGCTGCCTGTCGGCTCAAACGTGTTAGATGTCTGTTTGCCTAGGCGGGCTGCAGTTTATTGAGCACCTACTCTGTATTGATTCCTGTGCTAAACACGTTCTATATTTTTTTTCCAAGGAGAAGACTAAACACATTGTGCATTTTGTCCTAGGAGGAAGGCTTTTCATCTCCATTACAGAGATGAGGAAGCCAAGAGACTCAAAGGCTAAGCAATCGGGTAGTGGGGACAGAGCTAGGGTTTGAACTTGGGACTTTCTGAATCTTGAGACTTTCTGTTCTCTTGATCCTGTGCTGCACTGCCTGAGCCATATGGACCAACAGATGCCCCCCTTCCCTCCCTGCATTTTCTTTTACTGAGAGATGACCTACATATGGAAAAGGGCGTGAAACATATATGTCAGTATAAAAATACATATCAATTATAAATACAATTATAAATACTCATATATCAACCACCTAAGCAAAGAAATAGAACACAGCCAGTGTCTCTGGGGCCCCTGTGTGTCTCTCCCAGAGGTACCCACCATCTAAACTCTTTAGATATTTATTTTTAATTGTTTTGCCACATACGTTTACATCCCTAAACTATTTCGTTTTGTTTTGCCTGATTTAGAACTTTATATAAATAGAATCATGCTCATAGATTCTTTTTTTCCCTTGCTTCTTTGTGCTCAAGAAAACGGGGGATTCAGACATACTCTTGTCCATAGTGGTAGTTCATTCGTTTCATTGCTTTGCTGCACTCCATTGTACGAATGTGCGGTAGACCATCCCTTCTGCCGTTGATGGACATTTGGGTCATTTCCAGTTTGTGGCAATCATGACGGTGATGCATTGTTACATGTGTCTATGAGCGCACACGGTTAAGAGTTTTTCTAGAACATAAACTTGGAGTGGAATTGCTCAGTCATAGACTGTGTGCATTTCAACTTCACTAGATAAGTGGTTGTGCAAGAGCTCCTGTTCCTCCATGTCCTCACCAGCATTTTTTTTTTTTACTATCCCCTGTCTTTTCTTCACCATGATCATCTGGCATCTTTACCCTTCACCGATCTGTTCATAAATTTTCAAAGGCAAGTGGAGGAGCCCAGCATATACACTGGCTGTACCTGCACTGGACCCTGTATTTACTGAATCAGAATCGCCAAGGGAGCAGCTCAGGAATCTGTGTTTTTCATAACCTCCCCTAGTGGTCCAGATAATCGAGTGGCCCTAATCTAGTGACCCTGTTATCTAGAGCCTTGACATATTTTTTTACGTCCTGGGGTCCTTGTTCCAAACTAAATCTTATGCAGAATGCTGTATATAAAATAGATAAAATCGGAATTGCCCTGCTTGGAGCAGGAAGTGGGAATGGAGGGCCCCACGAAACAGACTGGCTGGCTCTTCACCACACTCATTCCTCTTCCTCCTATAACAGAGCCAGACTGCATTTCCCAGCCCCCTCTGCAGGTAGGTGTAGCCATGTGACAGAACTGACTACATTTCCCAGCCTCCTTTGTGAGTAGGTGAGCTCTAGCCAATGAATGGGAGTGGAAGTGATGGGGCATATCCAGGCCTGGCCCCTAAAACGCTGCCCCATCTGTAGGCTAAATGCAGAGGATTCTGAGGCTGAGAGATGGGCAGAGCCAAAAGCTGGAAGGAACTGGGGTCCCCAAAGGATCGTGTGGAAGGCTGCCTGCCAATCAGCAACATCCATCTGGGATTTCACATAGTAAAAAATAAATGTCTGTTGTGTTAAGTCATAGTTTTTTTTGGGGGGGGTGTCAGTTTGTTACAGCAGCTGGCATTGCCTTAGCCCATCCCTGCTGTTTGCCCCCAGGGTACCTCCACAGACTCTTGGTCCTCTGTGAAGCCATGTGGAAAACCACAGGTATAGATGAAAGGAAACACCACATGCAGTCACAAGGCCTGGGCTTTGAATCTCCATCCCGCCATAAGAGGAGGGAGAGAGGACCCCGCCTCCCTCCACTTTTGTATGGATTTAATGAGATAATATATCTGGAAAGCACTCTGGGTACAGTGAAAGGCATTTCAGATGTGAGTTATATTTAGTTATTGATACTGTGTTTCTGCACGTGTTTCTTTCACTACATCCGCAGCCAAGCCTCTCTCCAGTGGCTACTCCACAGGAACTGGAGAAGCATTAATGCAGTAAATCTCGAAACTCAGCCCCTTGCTCCCTACTCCAGGCAAGGCTGGGCCGTGGTCCCCAGAGCAGCTGACCCTGAGCATAATGCAATACTGCGTTCTGTCAGGCTATTTTAAGGCAAGCAAGGAATAAGGCTCCCACTATCCCCGTAAGAAATATACATCATTCCCTATTCTCTAATTTCCTTTTGATTAAAAAAAAAATCAGCCTATCTGAAAACTATCTGCTATCTCTCCTTATGCTGAGAGATGAGAATTATAAAAAAAAAAAAAGTCAAATATGCTTTCTGGCCTTTCAGAGTCACAGGGACCATTTAGGACTCTTTGCTGGGAGAGTTGTGTGGGTGCTTTTGGTGAATGATGAGGGTTTGGGAATCCGATTATCTTAGTTCTCTGGGCTGGAGAAAGAGGCGGGTTTAAATTCCTCTGAAATGTGTGATGGAGGTTGTAGCCTCCAAATTAGCCAAGCCCTGTCCGATGGCTGAAGGAAAGAGAAGAGGGGCAGTCTCTGCTTTTCTTCTGGCCCCCAAACCTTGACTCAGACCCTTTATCTTCTCTCACTTCCCTCCTTTCACTCAATCCGTCTCCAAGGTGGTCACCTGCCCATTCATAGATCAGCACCTAGTAGGGCGGACAGTTCCCATTCTTGCAGGCATACCTGTAGCCCCTTCTGTGTGCCGGGCACTGTGCACAGCCCTGAGCACATATTCCTGTGGACGAAGCCCTGTTTGCCGCTCTCAACCACAGCAGGCTTTCTAACTGGGGTCCAGTCCACCGTCCCCTCTTCTGCTCTGTCAGACCAAAGCAGAGAAAGCCAGGTCTTCTCACTCATAACAAAATACGTATCACTTTCCTAGAGCTCCCATAACAAACTGCCACAAGTTGGGTGGCTTAAAACAACAGAAATGTATTCTCTCATACCTCTGGAGGCCAGAAATCTGAAATCAAGGTGTCAGTAGGATGCATTCCTTCTGGAGGCTCTGAGGGAGAATCTGTTCCACATCTCTCTCGTAGCTTCTGGTGGCGGCCAGCAATCCTTGGCGCTCCCTGTCTTGTCACCACATCACTCCAGTCTGCCTCCATAGTCACATCACCTTCCTCTCCTTTTGTCTCTGTGTCCTCTCCTCTTTTATAAGACGCCAGTCATTGGATTTAGGGCCCACCGTAAACCTAGGATGATTTCATCTTGAGATCCTTAACTAATTACATCTGCAAAGATTCTATTTCCAAATAAGGTCACATTCTGAGATGCCAGGTAGACCTGAATTTTGAGGGGACACTATTAAACCCACTACGCACTCTGGACCCGCACAATTCACATCTATCCCACAATGCAGAATACTTTCACCCTATCCCAACATCTGGAAATGGAGGGATGGACACTGGAACATGGGGGTGATTATAAAACCTCTCACAAAGTGCCATTTGGACAGTAAAATAAGTCATTAACAGGCTTAGCACAGTGAGTGACTGATAAAGAAGGAAATGCACGGATGAAAGGTAGTAGTAAAAGTATTTGTACATACTGTGAGGATGCACGACTGGATAGATTTTCCCACGGCACTGGGTTTTTTGTTTGTTTGCTTGTTTAATCACTGTCTTCCTTAAAAACAAGCAAGGTTTCCCATTGTCTGCAGAACGAAGTCGGAACTTGTTCGTTTAGTTAGCAAGGGCTTTGCAATTGGTCCTCCATCAGAATTACCTCTCTTTCTCACCTCTTACCCCCAAGCCCAGCTGATAACCTGAATTCTCCCAGTTTTTTCTTTGTGTCCTGTCTACTTGCTTCTACCAAAATCCTCCCGCGTCGGCTAGGCAGTGCCTCCCGAGAGCCCACTGTTCCCAGTGAAGTCTGCCTCTGCTGGGCTCACAGGGCCCGTACGGGTGCTCGCTTGGGTCACTGACTCCGACCTGTGGTTCTTTTGCCACATGCTCATTTCTCTGCTTCACCGCGGACCATGGCTTCGTGAAGGCAGGGACCGTGTTTCTGCACGAGCGCTCTGCCGCAGAGGAAAGCCCGCGGGCTCTGGTCTCACAGCTCTGCCCTTTAGGCAAGAAACATTAACATCTCTGCACCTCGGTTTCCGAATCTATAAAATAGGGGTCATTCTGTCTCCCTGTTAGGGTTCTTGGGGAGTTTAGCAAAGTAACGCAGGTGAAGTGCCTGGTACCTATGTAAGCAGTCAGTAAGTTCCCATCCACAGATGTGTGTTACCCCCGGCATCTGGTACATAACGGGTTTGTACCAGATGGGAGTTTTGTAAACGTTTGTGGGTGATGGTGAGCATTGAGAGGAAAGGACACATTCTGGCATAAATTAGGGCACAAATTTTTAACCAAAACAACAACAACAGCAACATGTATCAGGCAAGGTGCTAATGCTTTCCATGCATCATTATTTAATCCTCCCATCTTACCAAGAAACGTATGGCACATACAGTGCCCCGTAGAGGTCCTGCTATGTTATAGAAGTCAATAAAGGGAGCCCTGGGAAAAATCATCCTGGCCAAGATTCAGTGGGAATGTGCCCCTAACTTTAGGCCCCCCTCCCTCCTTCAAAGTTATCTGGCAGCCCCACAACCACCAAAGTTCCCTCCCTGTCCCCATCCCCAGTGTGCCCTAGCGAAGTGCACTTGTCACCGAGTCTTCCAGGGGCCAGAGATCTGACCCAGGGCGCTGGGGGAAATGTACAGGAAAGGGGTGCAGGAAGAGCCGCTGAGAAAGGGATGGGCGCTCTTCCCAGGGTGACTTGAAAATGTTTATGAGGCAGATGCTATGGGGTGGGGGGCAGGGAAGTTGAGACACGTGATCAAGGAGGCAGCACCAACCAACACAAATGGAGTAACAATTCCTTCTCTTCCTCTGGGGTTCTATAACTGCACAAAGCACTTTCCGGTGGAGGGCAAGGGAAGTACAACACTCTGGCCAAGCCTGGAGCTTGCCAGCCTTTGGGTTCTGAATTTGGAATGTGGGCGGGGCAACTTTTTAAAACAATCCCAGCTGCCTGCAAGGTTGGCGCCAGAGTCCTTCCTAGAAAACGTATTTTCACAGCAGCCTGCAGGAGTCAGAAACAGGCTGCCTCGGAGCCCACGAAGGTCAAATATAGGAAGTTCAGGCCACGGCAGGCCAGCCAGCGGGAAGGCAGCGGCAGGGACGGCTGGGGCCAAGTGGTGCCTTTTGCATCCTTCAGACGGCCACCTGTGAGTCAACTTGCTGATAATGGCCCAGCTATGATTCTTAACATTAATATTTACAGCCGGCAGTGTTTGCACACCTTGTACAGATGCCCCAAACAGCAGACCTTGTACTGTGCATGCGAAGGAAAATTATCACCTTGTATTTGAATAGCTCCTCTTCCCTGGGCAGCTCCAAGGATATGATTTAGTAAATTGTTCCGAGGACATAGAAAATACAGAAGGTAGAGCTGCTCCCTTACTACAGAATAATCCAGCTAAGAGTCCAGTCTCTGGAGAAACATAAGGGTGACTTTGAATCCCCTCTCTGCTCACAGAGCTGCTGCTGGTCCATCCATCACCACTGCGGGAATTAGGAAAGGATGCCCATCCTTCAAAAGGACACCCACCCCCTATTTGACCTTGACTAAGTCATTTATCCTCCCTGAGCCTCAGCCTCCTCATCTGTGAAATGGGGATAATAACATGAAGTCTGGCATAGCTCCTAGTTGGAGGCCAGTAAATAATAGTTCATATCAGCTGAATGCTTGCCCTGGCCAGGCCTCTGGTCTCTGCTGTTTGTATGCCCTGTCTCATTTAGTCCTCACGACAACCTTGAGTGTGAGCAACGTTATCCTCAGGAGTTCATAGATGGGGAGGGGAGGAGAGGAACTCCCCTTTTTGTGAAACTCTTAAGAAATCCATTTCTCTCAATACTACAGTACCTCCGGCTGGATTTACCCACCTTCCTCTTTGAATGTGGCTTCATCACAGAGAGAGATTGCAGTCATACCATCTTTTCTGAAGTCTAGTGATACAACCCAGTGACCAGGTGTAAACTGGCATTTCCAATTCAGAGTCACCTTGAGTCAATAGGGCCATCATGTAACTCAAGCCGTTTCTGTACGTGGATATGTTCAAAAGACATGATCTGTCCCAGGTTTGCTCTGATGTGGATGGAAAAGACTTGGCTAGTTCGTATCCATAGATGGGTCCCCATGCCTGGGTGCAGCATCACTAGCCTGGCCAGGTTTCATACTTTGAGCTTCACCTGAAGTTACCACTTTGATCCCTGTTATTCTCACTCTCTTTTGACACACGAGGAAACTAAGGCTCAGAGAGGTGGAGTCAGTTGCCCAGGTCACACGGCAGAGTGGCAGAGCGAGAATTTGAACCCAGATTTCCTGCCTCCAGAGCCCATGATTGTGACCACTTCACTGTACTGCCTTCATCTATACCAGGAAGGCCTTGGACTAGGTCAGGGGGATTTGGGGAGGGGGTTTGGGGGAGTATCTTTTTTTAATAGACTTCATTTTTTAGAACAGCTTTAGATTTACAGAAAAATTATGAAGATAATACCAAGAGTTCCTGTATACCCTATACCCAGTTTCCCCTATAATTAATATCTTACATTAGTCTGGTACATTTGTCGCAATGAATGAACCAATATTAATACATTATTATTAACGAAAACCCATACTTCACTATTCAGATTTCCTTAGCTTTTCCCTAAGGTCCACTCTCTGTCCCAGGATCCCATCCGGGTTACTACATGACATTTACTCATTGTGTTTCCTTAGCCTCCTCTGGTCTGTGGCAGTTTCTCAGACTCTCCTCGTTTTTGATGACCTTGGCAGTTTGGGGGAGCACTGGTCAGGGATTTTGCTGGACGCCGCCCCCCCCCCCCCCGCCATTAAAATTTGTCTGATGTTTTTCTCTTTTTTTTTTGGTATGCGGGCCTCTCACTGCTGTGGCCTCTCCCGCTGCGGAGCACAGGCTTCGGACGCGCAGGCTCATCGGCCATGGCTCACGGGCCCAGCCGCTCTGCAGCACGTGGGATCTTCCCGGACCTGGGCACGAACCCATGTGCCCTGCATCAGCAGGCGGACTCTCAACCACTGCGCCACCAGGAAAGCCCTGTTTTTCTCTTGATTAGACTGGGGTCATAGGTATTAGGGAGGAAGACCACAGAGGTAAAGTGCCATGTTTCTCACATCACATAAAGAGTACACACTATTGGGCTTCCCTGGTGGCGCAGTGGTTGAGAATCTGCCTGCCAATGCAGGGGACGCGGGTTCACGCCCTGGTCCGGGAAGATCCCACATGCCGCGGAGCGGCTGGGCCCGTGAGCCACAATTACTGAGCCTGCGCGTCTGGAGCCTGTGCTCCGCAACAAGAGAGGCCGCGGTAGTGAGAGGCCCGCGCACCGCAATGAAGAGTGGCCCCCGCTTGCCACAGCTAGAGAAAGCCCTCGCACAGAAACGAAGACCCGACACAGCCAAAAATAAATAAATTAATTAATTTTTTAAAAAAAAGAGTACACACTATCGACTTGATTTACACTTGACGTTGACCTTAATCACCTGACTGAGGTAGTGTTTGTCAGGTTTCTCCCCAGTAAAGTCACTTTTTTTCCTCCTGGGGGTTATCTTTTTATCATTTACAATTCACATTCTTTCTAGCTAGGGAATCTTTCTTTGTTTCCACCATATGAAATCTTACTTATAATCACAGCTGACAAGACTCATGGTTGGGGCCGGCTGCATGGGCAGGCGACAGGTGCCATCCCACAGGGCACGCACTTGGGGATTGAGAGCTTAGAGCCTTGACCTTGGGGTCTTGCTCCTGCTACCTTCCCGTCTCCCCAGAATGGATTCTCTCTGCCTGCTCCCCAGCCTCACCCAGTGACTGCTGCCACTCTGTCCCTGGCAGGACTATGGGCAGTACAGGCAGAGTTGGGGTTGGGCGTGTGTGTCCTGTGGCATCTCAGAGCGGGGACAGAGTGGCAACCATCTGTACCCTAGACTGGCAGCGCCACGGTGCATTCAGCAGGCAACTCAGACGGGGCAAGCCTATTGCACACCCCAGTCCAGGTGCTAAGCGGGGTCTGGCACGGAGACTGCAATACCCATGGGTCACCTGCCCACCAGGACTGGGGTGGCGGGCCTGTGGGAAGGGAAGATGTCCTGGTCAGTTTCCCCACCCTACCCAGGGGACAGCAAGTTAGGCCGGTGGCTGGTGGGAGGGGATCCAGCAGCCAGTGGGCCACGCATGCGTGCATGCCAAGTCATGGCAGGGCCCTGGGCACCCGGGTCTGCACTTGCCCCCAAGTATCTCCATGCCCGAGAGAGCACAGCATTGAATATCTAATAAAAACACTCAGGTCAAGAGAGAAGGAAAAAGCTTTTTATATTTTAGTACTTTTAACAGCCCTGTTCCTCTCTTCTGAACAAGAGCCCCACATTTTCAGTTTGCACTAGGCTCCACACATAGCCAGTCCTGCCCTCACTGTCCTTAGTGTCCCCACCCCACACTGTACCCCAAATCTTTCTGAGGAACCCCACCTCTCCATGGGATGGAGCCCTGCAAGTGGCATTTTTGTGGGCCCAGCTGACTCTGACATGAGGCCGGCCACGGACCCGGAGGGCACAGCCCTTCTGGGCCATGCAAGGCCCAATGTCACCAAGTAATGGATAACTGGAGGGACTGAGGTGCAGTGAGGAAGAATGACTTAACTTATTCTGCACACAGCATGAAAGCCAGGGTTGGACTAGGGGTTTCTTCCAGCCCCACCCAGAGTTGGCTGACAGCTGTGGAACGCTTGGGAAGACCCTGAGATGGTAGAGAGATTGCTGTGCCAGGAGTTGGACAGAGCTGGGTTCTAGACTCAGCTCAGCCAACTCGGGCAAGTGTGCTTTCCTCTCTGAGCCTTGATGTGCTCATCTGTAGAATTGGTGTAAAACACGAGGTGCCTAGGACTAAGCTCGATCAAGATAATGCACGCAGGTCTCTTAGGTGCGGGAAAGCGTGACTTGGATATGAGGTGTCGTCACCGTATACAGCCAAGTATAAGTGTTTGCTGCATCATTTTGCCCATTTCTGCTTCACACTTGGATATATTTCAATGTGTCCATGGTGCCTGTTTGAGGACGTGAATGCCCAGAGGGTCAAACCCGCCGTCTGTTTAAGTCCCTCCGGGCCCTGGGTGGAGTAGACTCTGGCTTAATAAGAACCTTGAACAGGGAGGGAGGTGGAGGTGTTCCTGCTTCACCTGGAGCAGGCTCCTCTGTTTCAACTCCATAAACTGTGAAGGCGACAAAGCCCTTTCTGTATTTTGCGAGAGATACAGTTTGCACATGATCTCATTACCCCTGCAGCCATGAACAGAGTTATGTCGGGCCTTTCTAACAAGTGGCAGTAAAACATTTTATAGGCCCCTCGCTCCCCCTCCCTCTCCCGCACCGTGTAATTTGCTCTGTTTGGGGTTAGACTTGGTGTTTTCCCTCTTTCCTTTCTCTTTCTCCTTGCACTTTCTCTCATGTTAATTACATTAGTTGCCATGGAAACAGTGATGTCATTGGCACGGGAGCGCTCAATGACATCCAAAAGCACAGTTTATAGCATGGCTTGAAATTTATTCCATGGCTCGTAGCCTTGAGGGGGTTATACCTCGATTATATTGCAGGCACCATCTGGGCCTGAGGGTGGGAAGTGGTAGGAAAGCAGCTGAGTTTGGGGTGCCTTCCAGAACCCCAGATACTGGGGTTGGGATGGTTACATTTGGACAGCCTGGAGGACACCTTGGGTACCGTGAAGGCATGTCTGTTGGTTTTTACCTACACTCACTGCCCAACAGCGCCATGCCCCACGTTTGTTCCCGGTTTAGGATTTCAGAATCCTGCGTGGAGAGGTGCTTGAAAGTGCTTAACACAAGAGGCGTGTGTGCACGTGCGCATGCGGGCATGTCTCTAGCGCGCCCAAACCATGCTGTTAGTATGAACGTGCGATCTGCGGCATGCTATGCACGGTAGTTCAGGCACTGGGCTCGCACACACATGAGAACGCTTGCCCATCTGTGGTTCATTTTGGAAGGTGCAGTTGCATCCACATCAGTGACTTTGGGGCCCTGCCCCACCCCCCGTCCTCCACGGCTCACTTCTCAGTGAGTTGCCTTTGCCCAAGCTCTGGGGTGGGGGGGCGGGCAGGGCTGTGCACGGAGATGGTGGGGCTGTGGCGGAAGTCGGAGCGCTCTGTGCATCTCTCGCGGGGAGGCATGCAGCTGTGGGCCAGGTGAGCTCGCCCCTATGCCCGGCCTGCCGTTGTTCTGTGGGGAGGCCTCGTGTCTTGATCTGACACTGAGCAGACAGACGCCAAGGTGAGAGCCACTCGGCAGTCCCCTCTTCCTCCCTGGCGACCCACGGATGTGTTTTCAGTACCTGATCTAAGTATCCCCTTGAGTTTGCTGAGGGAGGGCAGGCAGCAAACAGCGTGCAGCGCTAAGGGGACCCCCAGGTGTCCCTCATCAATTTTGGAGGTCTTGGGTCTGAGATCATAAGCATGAAGGGCTCTCTAGCAAGGAGGACTTGGAAGAGCACTGTAGGAGGCACTGAAGCTCAGAGGGCACTGGTTTGGAAGTCAGGGGGTGTGACATAAAGGGACAGACAGTTCACTCCAAACAGCTTCAAGGAAATAGGAAAATTTTTAGCCCCAGAAGTGGGGAGTTCAAGGTAGAAACTTCAGGCATCACCTGCCCCAGGGCTTCAAATAGTGACATCCGGGCTCTCGCTCCATCTTTCAGTCCTGTCTCTCTCAGTTTGGATTTCCCTCCAGGTGCCAATCAAGGCTGCAGGGACCCTCAGGTTTGCCTTTAAGTCTTCTTTGTTCCAAAAAATGTCATTGGACCAAGTTGAGTCATGTGCCCATCCATGAGCCAATTATTGTGGCTGGGGGGTGGGACTTCCCCTGATTGGGCAGGCCTGGTTCACGTGGCCGCCTCTGCCGTCAGTAAGAGAGGGCTGCTGGGCAGTGGGGAGCAATATGGCGAGAGGAGAATTGGAGCTGGGCCGGCTCCTCTTTTTTCTGCCTCTATCATAGGCTTCCCACCCAAGGTACTTGACCTCCTCTCGTCAGAACTTTCAGTGGTCGCCAAGCCCCAACTGCATCTGCCACCAGGACACAGAGTTGAGTGAGCCATCGCCTCTGCCCCCACCCCCAGCTCCCAGCTTGCGGGGAAGGGGGGGCAGGGGTCCACTATGGGAACTGCTGAAAAAGAGATAAGAGCTTCCAATGGAGGAGCCCAAGGGTGCTCCAGGCCCTGAGGAAAGTCTTTAGAGAACCAATCAGATCAGAACCAGGTCCTGGGGGAAGAGGGGGAGGGTGCCAGGTGGAGAAAGGGGGCGAGGTCCGTGCAAGTAGAGGGAAGGGCAGGTGCAAAAGCACAGAGGCATGAAAGGGCTTAGGGAAACTAAGACCCACATGCAGTAGCAATAATAATGATAACTACTGGCTTAGCCCTGGGCTAAGGGGCGTTGCTTTATCATGACCAACCTCACCAGCCCTATGAGATAGGTGCTGGGAAGTTAGTTCATACATATACAAAGCACTTAGCCCAGTTCCTGGCCACATAGACAGTCCCAGATAGACGTTTGCTATGGTAGTAATAGTAAATAGTAATAGTAATAATAATTATAATAGGGGGGGCTTCCCTGGTGGCGCGGTGGTTGCGCGTCCGCCTGCCGATGCAGGGGAACCGGGTTCGCGCCCCTGTCTGGGAGGATCCCGCGTGCGGCG
>NW_021145356.1:53618-90089 GCF_002837175.3 Physeter macrocephalus
CGCGTCCGGAGCCTGTGCTCCGCAACGGGAGAGGCCACAGCAGAGGGAGGCCCGCGTACCACAAAAAAAAAATAATAATAATAATTATAATAGGGAGCCTTGGATGATTTTAGCAAGGGAAACGATGAGAGTGAGGAATTCGGGTAAAAGGAAGGGCGCAGAGATGGTTTTGAACTGTGAGTCTCAACCAGGGTGATTTATTTACCCCCCCACCCCAGGGGACATTGGGCCAAGTCTGGTGACATTTTTGGTTGTCACAATTTGGGAGGAGGGGTGCTACTGGCATCTAGTGGGTAGAGGCCAGGGATGCCATTAAATATCCTACAGTGCGTAGGACAGCCCTCACCAAAGAATTATCCAGCCCACGTGTCAATAGGTTTGAGGTGGAAAAACCTGAGTTTAGATGAAATATGATGGGGGCTGTTGCAGGACACAGTATGGGTTGTCAGAAGGAGGCTCTGGGCAGGACAAGGGCCCTGGGGTGGCCAGCGACTGGAAGAGTCTCCCTGCTGCCTCCCATCCTCTCCTTCCCTCACCAAATGAGCATCAGAGAAGGGGCTGGCTGGGGGAGGTGTGTGTCGCCAAAAGGTCTGCAGGCCCTGGCAGACTGCGGGCTACGCTCTCTCCAGTTGCGTGTGCAGTTCCCAAGTCACAGGCCCAACAAGTTCCTTGAGTGGGTGCAGATGTCCCGCATCCATGCTCCTCTTGCCACTTGGAGCCCCCTGCCAGAAACCTGGACCCCTCGCCGCTCAGCTTGCAGATCACAAAGCCCGGGCAGCGGGCCTCCCCTTCAGTCCTCTGAGTCAGAAATGTTGATTTGTTATAGTAACGTGAGCACAGGGGAAGGACAAGAGGAAAGTGAGCAAGAGAGAGAGACATCGACAGCGAGTCAAAAACAGTGAGGCTGGGCGACTTCCCTGGCGGTCCGGTGGCTAAGACTCCACACTTCCAATGCAGGGGGTGCAGGTTCGATCCCTGGTCGGGGAACTAAGCCCCCACGTGCCGCATGGTGCAGTCAAAAAAAACAGAAAAGCGAAACAGTGAGGCTGACCAAGAGAGACTGGGAGAGACAGACTCAGCAGGAGAAAGAACCCCCAAGAAAGAAAAACACAGACCGAGACTGAGAGATGGAGACCGAGATGGAAGGAGACATGCTGAGAGTTGTGGGGTAAACAGAGAGAGAGGAAACCAGACTAAGAGAAGGTAGGACAGATTGAGGTTAGCGAAAAGAGAAGCAGACCGAGAAAGAGCCAGAGAGAGAAGGATTGAGGGGAAGGGAAGACGGAGAAAGTGAGCAAGAGAAAGATTTCCTTGCAAACCCCATGGTCCTGAGCCCAGTAACTCTCCAAGGCTCTGCCCTATTTCAGCCGTGAAACTGGGGAATTGGGGACGTTTTCCCGTGGCAGGTCCGGGACGAGCAAGCCATTGTTCACATTACTGCTGGTGTTCCCTGCTAACTGGACATTAGCCAACAGGAAATTCCTGGGACAAATCTTTCCACTCAGTCTTTTAAAACTTTTATTTATTTATTTTAATTTTGGGGGGATTAAAAAAAAAGAGGGAGAATGAAAAAAACAGAAAAAAGAAAAAGAAATGAGCCACTCGGTATAAGAAAAATGTATCTAGCAACAGCCCCAGCCAGGCCAGGGGAGGCTCGGAATCCATTGTGTCCACTCCATCCTGTTCTTCCTCTGGAAGGATTTATGACCTCACACTCCCATGACATCACAGTGCGTTGCCATGGCCCTGCTTTATTATCATAAACAAAGGGCTGATCCTTGGGACACTGGCTGGCTGAGCAGGAGCGGGTGGGGAGGCTCTGTGTAATGTGTTTTCTTGGGAAGGCAGCTTGTTCGGAAGTCTGAAAAGCTGTGAAAATAGTTGTACACACAGTACCCTCCGTGCAGCCCTGTAGCCTCTGGACAAGTTTGGCGATGAAGTCAGCTCCCTGCAGGAGGACCCTCTGGCTCAGCGTGTTCTCACTGCTAAAGAGCAGCTTCCCCGGAACTTTCCTCACTGCTCCAAACAAGGTTTTCATTCATTCACCCAAAAGGCATTGAGCGCCTACTATGTGCTAGGCACTGACAGAGCTGGGTTATTATAGACTGATGAAAAACCCAGATACGGGCCCTGCTGCCCCCTCCACCCCTCTCCCGGAACCTGGAATACTCAACAAGTATGCAGATAAATCAATAGGAATGTGTAAAATTGTCTTGGGTTAAGTGTGCCGAAGGAAGCAAACAGGAAATGATGATGAGAAGAATGGAGGGAGGAGGCTACTTAGACCAGCAATCTGGGAGGGCCTCTCTGAGGAGGTGACATTTTAGACAAGACCTGAAGGAGGAGAAAGGGTCAGCCGTAAAGAGTGGGAACAGGTGGCAGGAAGTGGGCAGAGACAGCAGCTCCAGGGAGAGTGACTGTCAAGATTGAAGTTCCCATCAGCGGTCTCTTCCTACATATTTTACAGCATCCTGGACAGCTGACTCAGATGAGAGGGCTGGTAAAGAGGAGTCATTTCGTGAATCCGAGTTGAGTAAAGATTCTTTCTGGACCCTGCCGCAGCAGTGCCAGTAAACCCCCATTTCCAACTCAAAGAGAGGTTTGCAGAACTGTCAGATGGGCACTTGGTGAAAACAAATTAGCCAGGAGTAGAAACACCTGTAGGACCCCAAACCCGCTCTCCCTGGCTGAGTCAGGTGATGCTCTTAAGCCACAGAAACGAGAGAAGGAAGGGCAGCAAGTGGGACAGATGTGGGCACTGCCTGCTGGTCAGGAGGCCAGATGAGCAACAGAGGGGTAAGCCATTCCCCCCTCCCAGGAGATGGACCCTGAGGGAGCCAGGACCCTAGACCTGGAACGGGATGAGGACTTCTAGATCATCAGCCCAATGATGGGGACGGATGGGGACACGAGGCCCAGAAAGGGGAAAGGCCTGGGCTGAGGTGGCACAGGAAGTTAGGGACAGAACTCTGCCCCTCACTTGTTTTGTAACCTTGGGGAGCTCACTTCATGTCTCTGAGCCCCCATCCCCATTGTGAAATGGGAAGAATGTACAGAAAGGGCTTTGCACAGCTGCAACATAGTTGCTGTTTTCTACCCCTACTTTTCCAAGAACACATTTATTAAACCCTGCCAGGCACTGTGCTTTGGACTTCTCATACATTCAACTCCTTTAATATTCAGGGAAGCGCTGAGAGGTAGACACAGCTGTCCCCATTATGCAGGTAAGGAAACTGAGGCCAAGAGAGGTTGAGTAGCATCCGAGGTCCCAGGGCCAGATCCCACCCCTGACCTTACTGACTTCAGATGGAGCCCATGTTCTCGACCACGGAAGGGTGGCCTGTTCCGTGGTACATAGCTGCGTGCAGGCAGGAGGTGGCGATGGCGACCAGAGAGGGCTGACCCTCTGACGCAGGGCTAGGAAGGAGTGAAGGCTGCAGAGCTGTGAGAGCCGGCTTGCAGGCCAGCAAGAGCAATGGCGTGCCAGAGGCCCACGGGACAGCAGAGAAGAAAGGACGTGGGAGAGGAAAGAGGACTCCATTCTTCATGCTGAGTGATATTAGCAGAGGCATGAATCTAATTTTTGTGCCCGATGCACATTTAGGCTTCTCCAGATCAGGGTAAGGAAGTGCCAGTTCACACACTAGTAACTCAGCTGGGTCCAGCTAACCAGTTGAAAAAGCATCTATTTGGGAAATCAGGGGGTGGGTGGACCATTAGACTAGGTGTCAGGCACCTCAGCTTCTAGGGGAGTGTCACATTTAATGAATATCTACCCCTGGGCTAAGCACTTCACTGACCTTGCTTTATTTAATTCTCACCACATCTTGTGATATTGTTTCCCGATTTATAAATGTAGGGACTGAGGCCCAGAAAGATTCCAGTCCTGGCTGTGTGCCCCAGGGTAGAGATATAATTTCTCTGGGCCTAAGTTTCCTATTACAAAAAAGTGGAAGGATGGGTCTTAATCAGGGGTTGGTGAACTTTTTCTGTAAAAGATAGTAAAAGATAGTAAATATTTTAGGCTTTGCAGGACACATCATCTTTTTTCAACCGTTCAATTCTGCCCTTGTGGCATAAAATCAGCCATAGACAATATGGAAATGACAGATGAGCAAGGCTGTGCGCCAATAAAACACTATTTACAAAAACAGGTGACAATGCTTTACACCCACTAGGATGACTGTAATTGAAAAGTTGGTGAGGATATGGAGAAATCAGAAACCTCATACACTGCTGGTGGGAATGTCAAATGGTATAGCACTTTGGGAAACATGGTACCTCAAGGGTCAAACATAGAGTTATCACATGACTCAGCAATCCAACTCCTAGGTATATACCCAAGAGAATTGAAGACATATGTTTACACAAAAACTTGTACACTAATGTTCACAGCAGCAAAATAGTCATGAAATAATAGTCATAAGAGTCAGAAAGTGGAAACAACCCAAATGCCCATCAACTGATGACTAGATAGACA
Source organism: Physeter macrocephalus (assembly GCF_002837175.3). Classification (NCBI taxonomy): domain Eukaryota; kingdom Metazoa; phylum Chordata; class Mammalia; order Artiodactyla; family Physeteridae; genus Physeter; species Physeter macrocephalus. Next base: position 58,099 of record NW_021145356.1, read on the forward strand.
AAATGTGGTCTGTCCATACAGTGGAATATTATTTGGTTATAAAAAGCAATGTAGCACATCTGATACATGCTACAACACAGATGAACCTTGAATTACGCTAAGTGAAAGAAGGCAGACACAAAATGCTCCTATTGTATGATTCCATTTATTCAAAGTGTCAGGAATGGGTAAATCCATAGAGACAGAAAGTAGATTAGTAGTTGCTTAGGACTGGAGTGGCGAGAATCAAGGGACTGGGGGCAGGGGAGGGGGGGATGCTGATGGCTAAATGATATAGGGTTTCTTTTTGAAGTGATGAAAATATTCTAAAATTGACTCTGGTGATGGTTGCACCTATCTGTGACTGTACTAAAAGCCTTTGAATTGTTCACTTTAAATGAGCGACGTTTATGGTATGTGAATCATATCTCAGTAAAGGTGCTATTAAAAATTTCATTTACTGGGACTTCCCTGGTGGTCCAGTGGGTAAGACTCTGTGCTCCCAATGCAGGGGGCCAGGTTCGATCCCTGGTCAGGGAACTAGATCCCACATTCATGCTGCAACTAAGAGTTCGCATGCCGCAACTAAAGATCCCACGTGCTGCAACTAAGACCCTCCCGGCATAGCCCCCCCGCCAAAAAAAAAATTTCATTTACTGATAAAGCCAAAAAAAGAGGGGGCAAGAGGGAAATCTTGGGAGTGGATAGAAATGTTCCAAAAATTGATTTTGGTGCCAGTTGCATGACTGTATATATTCACAAAAATATATCAAACTTTACATTTAAAATGGGTGAATTAATTTATGTAAATTATATCTCACTAAAGTCCTTAATGAAGGGGGGAAAGTAGGCAGCAAATTGGAATGGGCCCATGAGCCATGGTTTGCTGACCCCAATCTACATGATGATCATATCAGGACTCTTTAGATTTCAAGTAGGCAATAACCCAACTCAAGCTGATTTAAGCAAAATGAGGAAGTTCTTGATGCACAAAACTGAAAAGCCTAGAGGAGAGGTGCGCTTCAGGCACTGTCGGATCTAGGAGTACAAATGTCACCAGAACTCCATATTGCTTCCACTCTCAGTTTCCATGAAATGGCTGCCAGCAGCTCCTGTCACATTTTCCCAGGTTCGAGTCCAGCAGAGGACAATGAGTAGTCTTTTCCAAAGGATGTAACAAAAATCATTGTGTCCTGTTGGTTCTGATTGGGCCACATGCCCATTTCTGATTCACTCCCTTTGTCCAGGAAATGCAGGGTTCTGATTGGCCAGTCGAGAGTCACATGATCCCTGAAGCCCAGGGACTGTGCGTAGGGGTGGCAGGGGAGAGGTGGCTCCCTAGAGGAAAATTGGGGAGCTAGACCAGGGGGACCCAACAACAGAATTCAGGAAGTGTTTCTTACGCCAAATATTTTTGCTTAAGTAGTTCCAAAACACCAAAGGAGTTAAATAAACATTGTTAGTCATGTTCTATCAATGACAAATTTAAGCCCCCAAGAGTGAAGACAGCCTGCAGGTCACTGGCAAAGCAAACCACCCCCAGCCCCCAGCCCCAGCTACTTCACCTTTGCTCTCAGCATGAGGTTTAACTACCTGTGAGTCAAGACAGAAGGGGTCATTTATTCAACAGACGGTTGTTACAGCCAGCCGCACACACCGTGTCTGTAAAATTATCTGAGATCGGGAAATTGAAAGGCCTGGAGATTAAGGGGCAGACATAAAGGCTGTGCAGCAGAGCACACAGGCTGGCTCTTGGGCTCTGGGGGCAGTGCCCCTCTGCCCAGACAAGCCAAGCCTTTTTGCGGGTGGCAGCAGAGCCTTGAAAGGTCTCCTCCAACACTGCCAGCTGAGTCACTGTCTTCACCTCCCCAGAGGGGGAAACAGGGTCAGATCAAGAGGAAATCAGAAAGTCGGGGTCCTGGGTCCTAACCTCAGCTCTGATGCTAACATGCTGTGTCACAAGAGGTAGCTTGTTTGTCTGGGCCTCGGTGTCCAGTGAGAACGAGAGCCTTTTCACTCATCTTTCACTTCCTCCAGCCTTGATCTGACCCTGGCCCACTTCTATACCTGCATCACCTCCCGCGTCCCCCAGTCTCCCACTCCATCCATCCTGGCCTCTCTGTTCCTTGCATATTGCTGATTGTTTCCACCTCTGGGCATTTGCACTTGTTGTTCGCTCTGCCTGGAAGACTCCTCCTCTCCCCGCGTCTTCCCAAGACTGTTACTTCTGGATCACTGGGGGTCAGCTCAGGGAGAACTTCCCTGGCCACCCACGCCCCCTCGAGCCCCAAGGTGAGACCTTCAGGTCTCTCTCCCTCACAATATCCAGTTTTGTCTTCTCAGTAATGGGGTCCAGCTCCAAGATGCTCAACACGGGTTTATTCATTGGACAGAAACAATTACAGGACAAGTGGGGACAATGTGCATCTCTGACCCAAACTCCAAGGAAGACGCAGTGCCACCGTCCAGTGCCCCAAACTGGGGCCCAAGCATAGGATGGTGTCCAGTCTGTCCTGACTTTTCTTTCTTCTGCTTGTTTCTCCCAGCAGTTGTTGGTCCTGAAGCCAAGCATGCATGTCCTCCCTCCCCTGCACCTTCCCACAGTGCTCTGCGCCAGCAGCCAGGGCAGCTGCCCCGTCCCCAGCCAGAGTGGGTTCAGGCCCTAAACACCTCCCTTCAGTCAAGAGCCGTCCACAGCTCCATGCTCTGTGCCTTTGCAAAACAGACGTCCTCCTCCCCCTGCCCTTTCCTTGCCCAGCTTCATCTTGACGGCCTCCTGCCGCGGGCCCGCGCCTCCTCTCGGCACCAAAGCACCATACTTGTGTTTCCTGTGGGCCCCTGCCTGGCTACCTGTGTTCCGGCCTATCCTTTTGCCTCAACACCCTTCCCTATTCCTCTGACCAGCTCCTGCCACCTCTCAGCGCCACCTCTTTCCAGAAGATTCCTTGAAACCCTCCCCCCACACTGCCCTAATAGTGTTGGGAGTCCCTTTTCTCTCTTGAGGCCTCTCCAGCCACCAAATTCTGCGGCAGCCCTTCCCGCACTGGAGGGGATTACCTGCCGTCCTCTCCCCAAGTAGATGTGAGCATCTTGAGATCAGAAACGACATCACTTACCTTTGCTGTTACTGCACCTGAGTGCCTGGCACCCAGTACGTGCTCAGGAGATGCTTTCTTGAATGACAGGTGTGTGTGTGCAAGTATGCATATGCAAGTGCTCTGGAGGCATGGGCTGTGTCCAGTGTGCCCAGTGCCTCAAAGAGCCTGGCCTATGGTGAGTCTCAACAAATGTTCAGAGAATGAATGAATGAATGAATGATTCCTTCAAGGCCTGTGTGAAGTTACCTCCTCCACACAGAGTGACCAGCCGTCCCCATTGGCCCAGGGTATGGAACTTCCAGTGCTTAACCCGGGCAAGTCCCAGGCAAACTTGGCTGAGTTAGTCATCCTACTCTACCTACCACCTCTGTGACCCCCTGTAAGACCTGATCCCCGTCAGGCTGCACTAAATCCCAGTCACTCGCTACTGTTGTGTATTTTAATGGCTTTCTAATCATTTCACACATTTGTGGCCGTCTTCCAATATTACTAAAGGACAGGGGCCATCTTTCTTTATGGCCCACTCTAACCATTCAGGGCCAGACAGAAACAGGCTTGGAAAGATCTTCATCTTTCTCATCACCATTTACTAAGGCCTTGTCTAAGCTGTTCTTATACATTTTCTTCTTTAATTCTCCCAATGACCGCACGACGTAGGGATTTTCTTTCTCATTTTACACAGTGAGGCTGTTTTCAAAGGCCAGAGTTGAAGGCAATACCAACGTAAGCTCACATACCTTGGAAGTCGCAGGATAGGAACCCAGGACTATCAGAGGTCATAGCTTTTGCTTAAAGAGCACCCAGAGGTAGCCCCTCTCCGGCACCCGGGTCCTCTGAGGTCTGGTGGTTCCCTTAGCCTCCCTTAGCCCCTGCAAGCACAGCTGGATGAAAGTGCCCCCGACTCCGCCCCAGCCAACAGAGAAAGACCCTTCAGCTGCCAGAGCAGGGACCTGAGTTTTGGAGAGGAGAGAATAAACATGATTCCCAGGTGGTGAGAAAACAAGTCACTCTCCAGCTCTGGAGATTGGACAGGACCAGATTTGAGGGCCGGGAACCCTTCCTTATCTGTAACAGTTGTGCCATCATCCTGTCAGACCCAAGAGCAGGCAAAATGGGTCCCCCAAGGACAGGAGGTTGTATTAGTCTCCTGGGGCTGCTGTAACAAGTTACCAGGAACTCAGTGGTGTAAAACAACAGAAAGGATTCTCTCACGGTTCTGGAGGCCAGAAGTCCAAAATCAGGGTGTCAGCAGGCTTTGGTTCCTTTTGGAGGCTTTAGGGGAGAGTCGGTTCCCTGCCTCTCTCTTAGCTCCTGGCAGCTCCGGGCAATCCTTGGCATTCCTCGGCTTGTGGTTGCATCACTCCAATCTCTGCCTCTGTCTTCCCACCACCTTCCTCTCTTTTTGTCTCTGCATCCTCTCCTCTTCTTATAAGACACCAGTCATCAGATTTAGGGCCCAACATAAACCCAGGATGATTTCATCTCCAGGTCTTTGACCATATTTCCAACTAAGGTCACACTCTGAGGTTACCAATGAACATGAATTTGGGGGGACCCTATTCAACCCAGTACATACAGAGGTTCATTGCCTTGGGTCCTCCCGGTGTCTGCTGAAAACCTTACCTGCATTCCCGTGCCCTCCCTCCGCAGGACACCCCTGCAACAGCTGCCATCGGGGCAGCCACACACCCCCTCCCCCCAGACCCATGGAGCCTCCTGACATGCTCACCCCACCCTCCCAGCCTCCCTGGAAGTCTGAGGGCTCCACGACTAGCCCCACATGCTTGCAGGAGACACGCGGGAAGGACCACAGTTGCAGAATCCCAGCATTCTGGGAGAAGGAGAAGGAAAGTGCTGACTTAAAAATTGAAAACCCAACAGATGCAGCACTCTTTAACTCTGCGATGGACCTGTTGGCACTTGTCAGATCGCAGCACGTTTGCTAATGTGCATTTTCATCAAAGGGCTGAGCCTGCTCCAGCTCCCACATTGTCTGCCTCACCTCTTTGCTTCCAATTCCTTTGCTGGGTTGGTCCTGCCTGTTCTCCTTCCTGATTACTAACCTCCCCTCCCCTTTCCCTCTCTCTCTATCCCCCCTGGAGCCCCCTACCCCAGGCTTTTCTTCCTTCTGTCTTCTTTCCTCTCCGACTCTGGGTCCCCTCTCCTCCTCTTCACTTGGTTCAGCAAGATAAACATTTGTGGAGCAGCTACAGTAAACAGGGGGCTGTGAGAGTGACAGGATGGAAAGACAAACAAGACGGGTTGTACTCACCCCTTCCTGCCCTGCTCTGCTCTCTGTGTCTCTCTCGCCATCCTTCCCCTCCTCGCTCTCAGCATCTTGTCTCTCTCTTCTGTTTCGCAGGCCAGTTGAACCAACTCTTCCCTGCTTTGTACCAGGCGCTCTACTAGGTGTTGTGGATGCAAACAGGACCAAGATGAGGTCTCTGCTGTCTCAGAATCTCCTGGTGTTTCTCTCTCTCTCTTCTTTTTTTTCTTCCTCTGACATCCTTCCTCTCACTCCTCCCAAACCCTTACCGCCATTGTCCATCGCCTTTGCCCAAGCCCAATCTCAGGCTTCAGCCTCCCAAACGAGAGAGGCAGGGTGCTGATCTCATGGCCCCCTCCACTGATGGGGCCAGGCCCAGCCGTGTTGCCCGACAGTGCTGGAGCCGCTGTCTGGGAACAGCTGATGCATGTGGACAGACAGGATCCAAAAGGCCCTTGCCCCTGCTGGCCTCCGCCCAGAACTGCTGATCAGCCAGATATGTCTGACTGCACAGGAGCAGTTCTGAGAGGCCTCTGCCCTGCGGGCAGTCAGGAAAGGCTGATGCGGGTGGACACATGATCAGGAGCAGAACGGAAAGTTCTCCGGCTGGCTCTGAGCTGGGCTGGCTGATTGGAATGGACGTGCGGGGTCACTGGTTGGCTGGACACTTGGGGGTGGGGGGCAGGGGGGATTGAAGGAGGATGATGCCCTGGTGCTGGAAACCATGGCTAAAAAGGAAATCAGGAATGGAGAGTGACTGGGCTGGAGGTTTCAGGACCACCCTTGCCACCAGCATCACGCCCAGAGTGTGCCCTTCCTCGGATTTCTTACTATGTGAAATAATGACTTTTAGCGTTTAAGACCATTTGAGCCTAAGTTGTGTTGTCTGTAACTTGCAGCCTAAAGCATCCTAAATAACAGACGAGAATCATTAGAGATCATAATGCCTACACCCCAGGATTGCCATGAGACTTCATGAAAGGATGCATTTAGCTCAGTCCATGGTACACAGAAAGCACTCACAGACACCACTGTAATTATTACTTACATATCAATACGTTATAAACAATACATTATTTTCAGTCAGTTATACATGGGAGTCACTAGTGCCGTTTGCCAAATGTTTCTGGTTCTCTTCCCTTGCAAGCGTAATGCAGTAGTACAGACCTCTGAGACATTGTGGGTTTTGTTCCAGAGCACCACAATAAGGTGAATATTGAGATAAAGCGAATCACATCAATTTTTTGGTTTCCCAGTGCATATAAAAATTACATTTACACTATACTGTAGCCTATTAAGTCTGCAATGTGCATACCGTAACTAAAAAATACTTTACTGTTAAAAAATGCTAACCATCATCTGAACCTTCAGTGAGTTGTAATCTTTTCCCTTTAGTCACATCAAAGATCACTGATCACTGATCATAGATCACCATAATAGATATATAATAATAACAAAGTTTGAAATATGACGAGAATTACCAAAATGTGACAGAGACAGGAAGTGAGTAAATGCTGTTGGAAAAACGGCGCCGATAGACTTGCTTGACACAGGGTTGCCACAAACCTTCCATCTGTTAAAAAATGCAGTATCTGCGACATGCAGTGAAGCAAGGCGTGGCTCTTCTTGGTTCCTTCGCGGGTGGGAGAAGTCATGTGACTATTCACACAAGCTGGCCCTGTTCCCACCACCTCCCCGTACCCGAGTGGCCCCTCATTTTGTCAGCGTTGCCCTGTGCCAGGTCCCTCAGGCCATCAGTGCTCTGGCAGAGCTGGCAAAACATCGCCTCCCTCGGTGACACTCAGGCAGAGGTGTCCGTGGCAAAGCTGGCTGGGCTCCAAGGGTCTAGGCTATCTCTCAAGTCACACACAGCCGTTTCCCCCCATGGCACCCACAGGGCACCTGGGGGCAGCTTGCCATGTTGAAATCATCACAAGGCCCCGTAGGACTGGTGTAGCTTGGAGCTGCTGTTTTTATCTGTCTCTTTCTGTGTGATGAATTATTTCTGGAGGGACCCAAATTGTTCCTCCTGCACTCTGGCCTTTATAGGGCTTTCCTGTCATTCCAGAAGACATGGCTCTATGTTTCATCCCCAGTGGCAGACAGGAGCTTACCTCAGCCCCCGTGAGAAATCAGTGATTATTTTAAAAATGAAAGAAAGAAAAGTGTTGGCAATGGTGTGGAGGTATCGGAACACTTGTGCATTACTTATGGGAATGAAAAATGGTACAGGTACCATAGAAAGCAGCAAAAAGCTCAATATAGAGTAACCCTATGACCCAGCAATCCCACTCCTAGGTAATGATATATATATATATATATATATATATATATATATATATATATATATATATATACTCACTTACCTCAGCCCCCGTGAGAAATCAGTGATTATTTTAAAAATGAAAGAAAGAAAAGTGTTGGCAATGGTGTGGAGGTATCGGAACACTTGTGCATTACTTATGGGAATGAAAAATGGTACAGGTACCATAGAAAGCAGCAAAAAGCTCAATATAGAGTAACCCTATGACCCAGCAATCCCACTCCTAGGTAATGAGATATATATATATATATATACTCAAGGGAACTGAAAACATGACCATACAAACACTTGTCCACAAATGTTCATAGCATTATTTATAAAAGCCAAAAAGTAGAAACAAACCAATGTCTACCAATGGATTAACAAAATGTGGCATAGCCAGACAATGGAATATTATTTGGCCATAAAAAGTAATAAAGCATTGATGCACGCTACCCTGTGGGTGAACCTTGAAAGCATGAGGCAAGTGTGAAAGAAGCCGGTCCCCAAAGGTCACGTGTGATATGATTCCGTTTATATAAAATGTCCAGAATAGGCAAATCCATAGTGGTTGCCAGGGGGTAAGTGAGTAACAGGTACAGGGTTTCCTTTCATGTACAGGTACATGAAAATGTTTTGGAACTTGATAGAGATAATGGTTGCAGAAGGTTGTGAATGTACTACACTACTGTATATAAAATAAACAATGAGGACTTACTGTATAGCACAGGGAACTACATTCAATGTCTTGTAATAACCTATAATGGAAAAGAATAGGAAAAATATATATATGTATAACGGAATCACTTTGCTGTACATCTGAAACTAACTAAACTATGTTAGTTTCAATTTAGAGAAAAAAAAGTTGTGCATGTACTAAAGGCTGCCAAATTGTACACTTTTAACATGGTTAATTTTATGTTATGTGAGTTTCACCTCAATTTTTAAAATATCAGTTATTAGAAATGTGTGTGGAGGAGGGGAGGGCAGGCAGGCAGGGAGGGGAGAGGCATGACATCCAGTCCCAGAAATGCCCAAGCCCCCTCCTGCCTGGCCCTAAACCAAGTCTGACACATAGTAGGTGCTGAACAAATGTCTGTTCCTCCCCTCCCCCTCCCCACTACCTGCTCCCTATATAAAAAGGGAGAAAATTCTTTTAACCACCATCATTGCCGTACTTGAACATTTGGACTGAGTCCTGTCTGCCTTTAGGGAAGGTCTTGTTTACCTTTGTGCCCTGACCACAAGCCTGTCCTGAGATCTGCATTCCCTCCAGCATTGCTGGAGAAAACGCTGCCCAGCTCCAGCTCCAACCGGCATAATTACACATTATGCTGGGTCTCACTGCCACTGTTTACAGAGCCAGCATCATAATTAACTGTTTATTAGGGTCTTCGGGCCGGCTGGGAGTCCCCAGTTGCAATGCGCTACAGTGTCTTCTGGCTGCACCTCCCCTTTCCTGCCATTCAGGAAAGACCTGGTTTCGGTGGCCGCTGGCCAGAGTCCCTGCATGCTTCAAGAAAATTTTCTTCCCTGACAGTTCCTGAGGTTCCCTGGGCTGGAAGCTCTTTTTGGGGTGTTGAGAGGAAGTAGGGATGGGGACAACAGCTGTGACTCTGGCCACCTCTGTCCCTCTCGGCCAGAAGGGGAGCACCTGCTACCTGCCAGACATGGAGTAGGGTGGATGGAGAGATAAGGTACCTCACAGTCTAGGTGGGGGAGGAAGAAAGAGGAGGAGGTGGTCACCTCCTATAAGATTCTGAGCAAGACCAGCTACGGAATTTTCGGGGCCCAGTGCAAAATGAAGATGTTGGGGCCCCTTGTTAAAGTTATTGAGAATTTCAAGACAGCGACAGAGCATTAACAAGCGTCACCCTTCTAAGTGCCAGGCCCTGTGGAACTGTGCAGGTGGTGCGTCGGTGAAGCTGGCCCCGGCTCAGGGCATTAGTAACAGCAAGCGTGAATTGAGCACTTAACCGTATGCCCATGGCAGGAGACAGCAGGGTTAGGAACACGGATCCCAGCTCTGCCTCGTCTCTGTGGTCGTGGACAAATTATGCAGCATCTCAGTGCCTCACCTTCCTCATCTCTGAAATGGGGTGATACTAATAAAAGTGTGGATCTGTGTCTGGCACGTAGTAACTGCTATACGAGCATTCACTGCTATTATTTAGTTTGCAAGGATGGATTCAGCTGATATCCAGAAGAATCTAAAAGGTGGATGCTATTACTGTGCCCAGTTCCACGTGGGGAAACCAAGGCACATACAGGTTAGATAACTTAACCTCAGTCACTCAGATGAGAGGCTCATATTTGAACCCAGAAACGCTCTAGCACCTGGGCTTTGGTGGTGATGTTGGCATGGAAGAAGGGGAAGATCAGTGTGAAGGAGCAAGAGGGGAAGGCCTTGCGTCCACTCTCGGGGGTCAGAGGGGCACAGCACACCCCCTCAAGGACCGCACTATGCCCGGCTCCGCGTCTGTGCTCTGTAAGCGTGGGTGGAATTGAAGCATTGATGCTGCTTTGTGCCAGGCACTGTCTTAACACTTCATTCACATCTCGATGTGTGTTTGATCATTTCCCTTGCAGATGGGGGCCTTCACCCAGCGCTATGAGATGTCTCCCGGCCAGTGTCACCCAGCCAGGAAGGGGCGAGTCAGAGGCTGCCCTCCCGGCTCTCTCGGATTCCAAACTCCTGGCTCTTTCCTGCTCAGCCAGCTCCCCTCCGGAAGGAAGCTCTGCCCAGAAACATGCCCTGTTGGCATTGCTCAGCCTGGGAGCCTCGGTTGGCCCGGATCCCAATACCACCCACGCTGCCCTTCTTCTGGGCCATAAAGATCCTCTCCTCTCACCCCTGCCTGGCCCTGGCAGGTAAAACAGCGAGACCACCCCAGGTAGTGCTCTCAATAACACTTCCTGACAGAGGGCGGCTGCTCTAGCCCCTCACCTCCATTATCCTCTACTTTGTGGCTCTGATTGGAATCCTCCAAATCCAGATGGGCAAGGAAGGCGGAGCTGTGACTCCATGGCCGTGGGCTCCCGGGAGCTCCCAGGGAAAGCTTTCCCTAGCAGTCCCCTCAGAGCCTGTGGATTCTTGCTGTGAACAGTCCAAAACCCAGCCTTGCCTTCAGAGAACCCTGGGCGTGAGTGAGGGTGGGGGGGTGAGTTTAGCGGTGGCTCAGGCTGGCCGGTGGCTCCCTGTCCCCTGCGTGCCGTGAGAGGGAGACGGGAAAGGAGCAGAAGTCAGCTCGGAGTCAGGCATTTCCAGGGACAGTTCCGCCCCCAGAGGGGATCGCTTTTTCCTCTTTGAGGGCAACCATGCGCCCACCACAATTTGCTTCTTTCTTTTTCTTTATTACTTTTTATGTGAATATAATTTGGGGCTTACAAAAAAGTTGCAAGAGCAGTACAAAGAATTCCCATACACCCTTCACCTGGATTCTCCAAATGTAAACGCTTTATCACATTTGCTTTATTCTTTTCTGTTTCTCTCTAGGGAGATATATAGGAGAGAAAGATGTATTTTTTTTCAGAACCGTTTCACAGTAAGCTGCAGGCAGAACACCTCTTTTACCTCTGAATACTTCAGCGTGTATTTCCTAAAAACAAATGACATTCTCTTACAATATGATATCTTACAATGTAATTACCAAAATCAGGTAATTAACACTGAGACAGCATTATAATCTAATCTACAAACTTTATTCAGATCTTGCCATTTGTCCCTAGAATGTCCTTTATAACAAAAGGAAACTCTGGACCCCATATGGCATTCGGTTGTCATATCTCTCAGCCTCTTTCAATCTAGAAGAGTTCCTTAGTTTTTCTTTGTCTTTCAAGACATTGACGATTTGTAAGAGAAGTGGTCAGTTAGTTGCAGCATGCCCCTCGGTTTTGGTTTGTCAGATATTTCTTCATGATTACTTTCAGGTTATACACTTTCAACTGGATGATCACAGAAATGTCCTGCATTCTTCTCAATGCCTCCTTAACAATTTGCCCCGTTCTGGTGATGGGGTTAACTGTGATCACTGTGTTAAGGGATGCCTCTATATTTTAAAGCTAAAAACAAATAGAAAAGCTTGAATTCTAGTCATACCCTCTCTAACTTCCAGCTCAGAAGCCACAAAAACCCCCACCACCAATTTGTTTGCTTACTCAGAAAAAACTTAACGTATCAGTTATCTATTGCTGCATAAGAAACCATCCCACGACACAGTGGCTTAAAGTAACGGCTATTTTATTGCTTATGATTCTGTGGATCAGGAATTCAGATGGGGCCCAGTTCTTCATCTTATGTGGCTGCACTCTGCTGGGATCTTGGCTGGGGCTAAAAGATCCAAGATGTCCTCCCTCATCTGTCTGGTAGTTGGTGTTGGCTGTCAGCTGGGGTGCTTGGTTTTCCTCCGTGTGGCCTTTCCAGCAGGATAGCTTGGGCTTCTTGACATAGTGAAAATAGAAGCTGCAAGCCCTCTGAGGGCTGAGGTCTGGAAGCTGACCAACCTAACTTCTGCTGTGTTCTATTCTGAGGCCAGCCCTGATTCAATCAGAGGGGAGATAACCCTGCCTTTGGATGGGAGCAGGGGCAACACTGACTGCAAACGAGCATGTGAGATGGGATTTGTTTGCTCAGCCATCTTTGGAGATAGAGCACACCAAGGGTGCCTGCTTACTCACCCAGAATGTACAAGAGAGCTACAAATGAGGAACTGGGCAGTCAGCCTTGGCTACGCCTTTCCCAGGGGAATATCAGTCCCTACTCTTGGAGTGTTTCGTTTTCACTCTCCTTTTCAATTCTGTGCCATTCCAAAAGCCTTTCTTGGGCATCTGTTATGTAGCAATATATATGGAGCACTTACTATGTATGCAGGGCTCAGCGCTGAGGATCGAGGCATGAAACTGAGGTAGTCCTTGATCTCTGGGAGCTCGTCACCTAGAGATAAAACTGAACTATCAACAAACCTTTGCAGGTGGTTGTCAAGAAAGTGGGTGTGTGAAGGGTGGACTCCAGAGGAAGGAGGGGCTAAGTGTGGCTGGAGGCACTGGGGAAGGGACATAGAAGAGACCATGCAAGAGCTGACTCGTGAAGGAGCAGATGGGCAGGCCAGGTAGAGGGGGCAGCCTAGGGTGGGCGGTGGGCGTGTTGGGGAATTACCCCTACCCAGGAATGGCTGTCAGCAAGGTATAGTGGGGCCCAGGGGAGAGTGCAAAGAGATAAGACTGAGGGGTGATCACGGACTGGAGTCTACAACCTCCAGTGCTGGTGTTTCTACCTCCTTCCCTTTCTTCCGTCAGAGTGTTTGCCAGCCCAGGTCTAAGTCCTTAACCCTGTAGACTCAGTAGAATCTCCATTCAATACAGACACAGGATGGGACAAGTGAGGAAGGGGGAAAAGACTGTAGAGAAACTTCTTTCATCTACATAATTAAGAGCTGGGAAAATGAGAGAGCAAATGCAGTCTGGGAGTTTAGGAGTTTGGAATGGGGGATGAGAGAACGGGGGAAAGGAGGGGACAACTTGCATTCGGTGCTGCTGCGGGGTTTGGACTCCATACAGTAAAGATTTGATTACTATTTGATAGCTAGACGGCAGTTCTTTGCATGCAACTAAGTCATAGAAGGAGCCATATGGGAAGCCATAATTTATATGGGTTACATATTTTTATATACATGCACCAACAGTCATGAGGGAGGTCACAGTTTTAAAAGGAATGTATTCTTGAAAATCTTTACATAATTAAAACCTCAACTAATTCAAGCATAGCCCTGAAAGGGCTGGCGAGCCTGTCTGTTTATATCCATTAAAATGTCTCTAACACATGGCTGCTATGCGCCACTGGTTAAATTTCACTCAAGCCATTCGGTTTTGAAATGATGCAATTACTGATGCCTTTTTTTTAAACTGGGAAGATTTGCATGATTCCACATTTTGCACCTAAAGGGAGGCTTTATTTCATACATATTTTTATGTTGCAGTATTTCTTATTTCATATTCTCTCTCTCCCATGTTAGACCCTCACTCACATAGAAGGGAAGACATTGCAGTAGGGCGGGTGTCTTGGGAAGAACCCTGTGGTTAAGAGGGGACCTCTGAGGGTTTCTGGTGCCTCCCTCTTCATGAATGAGACAATAGAGGCTCGGAGGGTTTTGTTTCCAAGATGCTACAGTGAAAGGCAATGAGAGGTAACAGAGGAAAATCCCTCACTTGAACTCAGACATGTGGGCCGATTTTCCTGTTCCGGCCAAATAACATAGCAATGGAGAACTTGGGTTTTGTAGTCTCTGCCACCTGCTAGCTTTCTGACCTTGGGCAAGGCATTTTTCACCCCTCTGAGCCTCAGTTTCCTCATCTACAGAAAGTGGTTCCTAATAGCCACCTGAAGGTGGAGATAATAGGTAACATGGTTCTTCGCACAGGGCCAGACTCAGTAAATGCGCAGTAACAGGTAGACATCACGCTTACCGTTACAACATCACCTTGGCCTCTGTGCCTTGCTTATCTGTTTACTTTGGTTTCCCAGCCAGACTGTGAGTCCCTGAGGGCTCACTGGTGTTTACAGTCCCAGCCCAGCGCACAGAGCCGACCCAGGGAATGCGGGATGTCTGCTGGACTCCACACAATGCACCCCACACAATACGGTGCAGGGAGCTGTGTGTGTGTGTGTGGGGGGGGGGTTCCATATGACCTCGGGGATCTTTTCCTTCTTCCTTCAAACTGCAATCCCGGGAGCTTCCTTGTTATATCTGGGGGCGGGAGGGGAAGCAATCCCCACCTCCTCCCTTTCTGGTGAGATGTGGAACCCACGTTTCTCTGTGCCCCACCCTTCCACTCAGGGGTAGATGGAACACGCTGGTAAACGTCTTTTACCCCCAAGCACTGGGTGCTAAACACAGAGAAAGTGCTCGCTAATGCTAATGGGCCAACTCTCTAGGGAGACTTTCCTAAAGAGAATAATCTTCTACCTGCTCAACCTGCAGACGGCTGGTGCTGTCAGCACCCTAAGTATTGGTTTCTGTCCCCTAAACAAAAGTTGACAGAGACCAGAACTTGGAGAGGAAAGAAAATAACTTTTACGACACCTATTTCATCTCTGACTTCAAATCTTGCCGAATCCCCCAACTCCCAGCAGTATGACCTCCACTTTGCAGATGAGGAAACTCCTGCTCAGAGAGGTTAAGTGACTGGCTGGAGAACACACAGCCTACAGGCTGCAAAGCCAGGATCCAGACCTGATCTGTGCCACACCAAGGCCAGTGTGCTTTCTTGCATCTTTCCCTCAGGCAGAGGCCATGAGGCCAACTCAGAGGAATGGAATGTCTGACATTCGTGGGCCTCTCTGACTCCCCCAGAAGCTCCTGGGGGATCTTGACTCATGTGCAGGAAGTCAGTCCCCTGAGCCCCCAGCCTGCCTCCTCCCCAAGTCCACCAGATGTCTCAGCATTCTCAGAACCCACCTTGTACTCCTCGCGGTGCTTTGGTACACACTGTTCCTGAGTCTGGTTTTCCCTTTCCCCACCCCTTTTGCCTTGAAAACTCCTTTACCTCCTTAATGATCCAGATCAAGTGTCTCCCTGACCCTACACATATGACTCACACCCTTATTTTTTCTCCCATTCAAGCAAGGCTTCCATGTACCTTTGTACAGGTTGTGCACTGCACGACTCTAGAGGCACCATTTGCAAAGATCACAGTGGTATTGTCTAGATGTTCCTTTACATGAGTTGTAATAATGTCCGTTTGTCGCTGTAAATCTGAGGGTAAGGATGAAGTCGTGATAGGCACAACACCCAGTGCCTGGTACAGGGCCTACTGCTTAACAAATGTGGAATGAACGAATGAATGCATAGATGAATGAATGAATCTTACAAGATACAGCTCTAATGTACAGAGACCACACACATCCCAGTACTTGCCCTTCCAAACAAGTGTTTCCCCTGCCATAGTCATCTCTCCAGGGACTTACTCTCTTATTCCGGGAAAGCTCCCAAAGCTTAAAGCCCTCTTGGGGCTCCTCTCTGGGGGTTCCCTTCAGAGCCAGGCTCCAAGCCATGCAAGTCGGCCCTGCTCGTTATTTTGCGATCACGGATCTTTCCTCACCCAGCGCGACCCCAGCCAGCTTCATCTCCTACCTTGTTCATCAGACCGGGCTCCATTTAACTTTGGGCTCCATCCAGAAAGCAAGTCCACTCTCCAAGAGCAAGGACCTGCCTGTCTCTGAGGAAACGTCGGGACAAACCGCCGAGGTGCTGAAGACTAGTCAGCGGCCAGCTGCTGAAATACTGTGCCAGGGCTGCTGTGTCCGGGCAGCCTGTCTGGCCAGGGGTTGGGCTTCCCGGGGACCTCCTTTGAAGGAGCATGCTTACTTCACCATGTATGTGCTGGTGTGCAGTCTTCAAAAATTCACTTTTAATTTCACAGCCTTGTCAGGAACTAGCTGAGTGTTAGTTACTGAGCATTTGCTGGGTGCTACAATTTTTATGAAAAGTGTCTCCTTTAACCTTTGTAACCATTGGGTGGGATGGCTCTAACTCTCCCCATTTTACAGATGAGGAAATTGAGGCTTGGAGAGGTAAAGAGACCTTCCCAGGTGCTGTACTGGGTCACTGGGGAGCTGAGACTTGGACCCGGATCTGTCTGCCTTCAAAACCAATGTTGTTTGTTGTTGTTGTTTTGTTTTACCATAAGCACTAGCATTGCCCTTTTACCCTTCAGACACTGTTTCCTGTGCTATTTTACCATCCGGGAGGTAGAAATCTGGATTTCATGGGATTCGCCACTCATGAGGCATTGATGGCTCCTCTCCGTTGCCAGCGGCCGTGCTGGGCTCCTGCCCCCAGTGCCCCTCTAATGAGGCTCACTTGTGCAAATTCCTCCACACTCTTCCCTCGTCCTCCTTGCGATCATGGGCACCCAGATCTCCGGCTGGGTCAGGGGTGCTGTCACTAGATATGAAACCAGGCTCAAAATGTGGGCCACATTTAGCTCTAGGCTCTAAAACAGGTAAAACTCACAAGCTGGATTTCTTTCTGCGGTTAAATACCACAATTTTTCACACTTGCATATTCAAGAGTGTGGGTCACAGAGCATTAGTGATGAGTTTTAGTTGTTTATTAATTTCTGTCCTGAGTCCATCCTCTGTGTTCAATACATTTCAAACACACTGAGGATTGAAGACTCAATCAACACTTACTAAGCACTTCTCCATGTTCTAGAACAGGGGTCAGTGATCTATAGCCCTTGGGCCAAATCTAGACAGACACCTGTTTCTGTAAATAAAGTTTCATTGGAATGCAGGCACCCCCCCCCCATTTGTTTACAGAATGTCTATGGCTGTTTCCGTGCTACAAGGGCAGAGCTGAATAGTTAACTCTATGACCCTCAAGGCTGAAAATATTTACCCTCTGACTCTTTACTGAAAAAATATTGTGACTGGGCCTTCTCTGGTGGTCCAGTGGGTAAGGCTCCGAGCTCCCAATGCAGGAAGACCAGGTTCGATCCCTGGTCGGGGAACTAGATCCCGCACGCATGCTGCAACTAAAGATCCCACGCGCCACAACAAAGGATCCCGCGTGGCACAACGAAGGATCCTGCATGCCGCACGAATATCCCGAGTGCCACAGCCAAGACCCAGTGCAGCCTAAATAAATAAATATTTTTTAAAAAGAAGTCTTTAAAAAAATATTGTGACCCCAGTTCTAGAAGACATTGGATGTTTTTCTGACTGCCCAGCCTCTGAACCCCCTTCTTATAATTAAGGAATCTCCCATCTAATGAGGTGGGGCTCACTGCCTACCTTAGAACCTGAAAACACAGATACTCACTGCAGTGGGTTGAATAGTGGCCCCAAAAGATATATCCACCTCCTAAACCCCAGAACCTGTGAATGTGACCTTATTTGGTAAAAGGGTCTTTGCAGAAGCTGTTAAGTTAAGGGTCTGGAGATGAGATCTTCCTGGATTATCCAAGTGGGCCCTAAATCCAATGGCAGATATCCTTATAAGAGACACACAGAGGAGAGACACAGAGAGAGAAGAGGAGAAGGCCATGTGAAGACAGAAGCACAGAATGGAGTGACATAGCCACAAGGAACAGTGACAGCCACCAGAGTCAGAAGAGGCAGGGAAGGATTCTTCCCTAGAACGTCCAGAGGAAGGGCAGCCCTGCCAACACCTGGAATTTGGACTTCAGGCCTGCAGAACTGTGGGAGAATAAACTTCCGTGGTTTCAAACCGCCTCATTGGTGGTTATTTGTTACAGCAGCCACAGAAAACTAATACGCTCACTTTCCCAGCTTCCCTTGCACTGAGGCACAGACATGTGACTCAAATCCACCAATCAGATGCACCTTCCTAGGTTAAATGGAAGCTAATGATGAGAGGAAGCAGGGACCACACCTGTCCCGTGCCTTCTCTGTGCTGGCGAGAATGGCATTAAGAGCAGCTCTGTGGGGTTTTCAGAGATATCAGTGGCTGCAGTTTTAGCGGCATTGACCAGTGTCCAGAACTGTCGGTGATGACAGGCATGTTACTGTAGCTGTGCCAGAGGGGACAGTAGCAGCATCTTCACTATTAGACTGCTTCTCCAGTGATTTAGGGTATAACTCCTGGCTGCACAAACTCCAAGTTTAATTTACCAGCTGGAAATTCTGCAAGCTACCCCATATCCTCTGGGTACGTTTTCTTTTGGGATAAAATTAGCCAGAGTTTGTGTCTGTTGTCTTTAGGGCTGTACTCAAGCGGGCTCATCTCAGCTCAGAAGACCCAGTGGTTCACCCCTCTTCCCAACTCCTCATTCAGCAATGTCATGTCGGTAGCTTAAAATTGGCAGCGATGGGAGTATTTACACCATAGAAATTGGCTAGTGCTACAAATCAGAGCTTTTGGTTTTTCAAGGAGTTGATTTATCAGCACTACCACAGGATCTTTCCAACTAAAGCTCTGATTGATAGCCATGGAGCATCTCATTTCATCCTTGTATCTCTCCAATAAGATTTTTTAAAAATATATATATTTATTTATTTGTTTATTTGGTTGCACTGGGTCTTAGTTGTGGCTCGCCGGCTCCTCAGCTGCAGCAGGCGGGCCCCTTAGTTGAGACTTGCCGGCTTCTTAGTTGCGGCACATGGGCTCCTTAGTTGTGGGATGCGAAGTCTTAGTTACGGCTTGCATGTGGGATCTAGTTCCCTGACCAGGGATCGAACCCGGGCCCCCTGCATTGGGAGCACAGGGTCTTAACCACTGTGCCACCAGGGAAGTCCCCCACCAATAAGATTTTATGATCATCTTTCTACAATGAGCAATCCAAGAGAGATGAAGGGATTGTTCAATGTCATTTATCTATGAGGTGATGAATCAGGGACCTGAACTTCTGATTTCCCATCCTCTAAATCAAAATAAGGCTAATGACCACTTTTTTTTTGAAAGTGAAGATTTGAAGATAGACTGCACCAAAAAACAAACAACAAAAACCACACAAACCTCCACAATACCCAAGGGACACTGTCTGGCCTAAACTCATCCAAATCACCAAGGGTCTTGCAGAAGAGGGGTCCCTCCTGGCAGAAAGTTTTCAGGTGAGAGCCTGGGTTCAGAGGCATTTCGATTGGATCTGAAGCACAGTCTGCTTTGCAGTTAAAACTCCCTTGATACTCTCAGTGAAGAAGGAGACAGCCTTCCACATTTGGAGAGGAGTAGATTGCCGGTGCAATGAACAGGCTAGAGGGAGGCAGACAGTCTCACCTTGATGCTCTCAGAGTCCAGGTCTTGCGCTGTGGGCGCAGACAGATTTACCATTAGCAGGAGACATAGAGAGCCTCGGTGCTCATCTCCAGGGGAGAGATTTATAATGCCCACACAGCTGTTGGAGCACAGCTCGAGCCAAATACCATGTCCTGGGCAGCTTCCAGTCTGAAGACACATCTTCACTCCTGCTGGCTCATCCTGGAGTCTGGAACTTGGGAACAACAGAAGGAATCCTGTGGACGTTTCCCTGATGGAATCACACCACCTTGTCCCTTTGGCTTCCCCTGGACGCGTGCTTGCCTGTTGTGAAGAATGCCACATCCTGACCTCTGCCCAGAAGACGGGCAGGTGCACAGGGATGCTGGGGGTGACGACAGGAGACTGCGCATGACCCCATGCCTGCGTTCTGCTGCTGCCGGCAGGTGCCTGGGGGCGCTGCTGTGGGTCACGCTGGAAACACCTGGAGCCAGAGCTTTACACCAGCTGCAGGGGGTGGGCACCTCCAAGACAGAGTCCTTCAGTAATAAAGATAAAGGCCTCTTCTGTTTTGTGAGACGTACTACGTGTTCTACATACATGAGTTCAAATCTTTACAACGGCCCGGCTGGGCATGCACTATACCCCCATTTTTCTGATGTTGAAACGGAGGCCTGGCGAGATGAAGAAGTGTACCCAAGTCCACAGTCTGTAAGTGCAAAGGCAGGATCCGAACCCAGGACTCTGTGATTCCGGTGCTTAGGTATTGAACAGGGTGGAACAGTGTCCCCCCGGTTCATGTCCACCCTGCACCTGTGAACGTGACCTTAGTTGGAAATAGTTTGTGATTAGTTAAGAGGAGTTCAGGCTGGAGTAGGGTGGTGTCCTTGTGAGAAGAGGGAGATTTGGACACAGAGACCACAGGGAAGGCAGTTATTGGAAGATGGAGGGGTTGAGACTGGGGTGATGTGTCTCCAAGGAACACTAGGATGGCAGGCTACCACCAGAAGCTAGAAAGATCAAAGAAGGGTCCTCCCCTAGAGACTTCGGTGGGAGCATGGCCCTGCTGATGCCTTGATTTTAGAATTCTGGCTTCCACAACTGTGAGAACACATTTCTAGTGTCTTCAACCATTCAGTTTGTGGTACTTTGTTACGGCAGCCCTAGGAGAGTAAAACAGCTACTTTGGCAAGATGGGCTTTCCTGCCAGGGGGCCTGGGCGAGGCAGGGAAGACTGCTCACACGCCCTGTCCTCTTCTGTCCTAACTTCATCTGTGCTCATCTCCTCTCTGCCAGGACCACACCAGGGAAGCTGTAGGACCAGGCTGCTTCCCGGGCCCTGACCAGAGAGAAACCCAAGAGAACTCTCACTGGGCCCCAAGACCCAAGGCCAAATGACTAGCCCCTTCCCCTTCCCTTTCCTTTTCCTCAGGAACCTTCCTCAAGCAGCCCTGTGGGCCTCTGCAGCTGCAGGTTTGATGTAAGGCGGGGGCGTTGGTGGGGAGGGAGACCCATTTCTGTCAGTAAACAGCCCTCTGGGGGCTTCTTGACTGGTAGCTGGTGGCCTGGAGGGCCTCGTGTCAATTTGGTGTGATGCTGGGCGAGTCATTTTACCTCAGAGAGCCTCCTGAGGAACCGGGCTGCACCTCAGCCTTCCAAAACCAGGTTCTACAGGCAGGGACGCCCTCCAAGTGATAGCTCGGCAATGCTTTTCTTCTTCTGTTCTTGTTTGTTTGTCTGGGATTGGAAAGCCCTCTGCTGTCACCCTGTGTCTCTGGGGGACCCCCACAGCAGTTCCAAGACTCTGTGATTGGGTCCACCCTCCCAGTGGGCCCATCTGCCAGGGAAGCACTGGAAGGAAGCGTGTCCCCCTCTGCTTGGGCAAATGTCTCTCAGGAGAGGCATGGCGAGCAGACTACGTGTGTTACCACCATTCAATGGCATCCTTCTCCCCTAGACAGTGGTCCAGTCTCATTGCCCATTGAGTTCCCCAGATCTGGCACATAACAGTTTCTCTGTAAGCATGTGTGGACTGAACAAACCCCCAGCTCACCATAATCATTTTGATTGTCTCAAACCAGTCCATTCACTGGTTGAATTGATCCAACCAACAGAGCTGCCATTTTGGACCTCCTACTATGGGCCTGCAGTCTGATATTTGTCATCCCAAGAGAGTGTATTACCATGGCATTGTGTGCTCAGGCCCACACAGCTGAGATGCAACAGAGGCGGGGTTTGAACCCAGGTCTCTAGAACTCTGGGGTTCCCTCCAAACCCAATCCCTTTCCAGGACACCTACTCCCCTCAAGCCAATCACCTGTTTGGGGTCTGTGGACACACAGCCTTAGTCCAGATCTTTCAGAGAGTAAATTTTTAAAAGTTCCATCTTGAAGTCAAACATTCTTGATACGGGGTTTCTCAGAAACTCTTCAGCCCACAGAGTTCCCCAGGAAGCTGGGGGACGGCGACCTCTTACCAGGAAATCTTGTCGCTATTTTTATGGAGCTGATCTCATCCCGCAGCAAAAGTGACCTGGAGGGTCCAGGAGTGTGGGGTGAGTTTTCTTAGCCCCCTCAGATCATTGAGCTTTGAGTTTCTCAGGATCTCCATTGCTAGGGAAGTAGTCTTTTCATGGGGAGATGATGATGAGGATGATGTTATGACACTAACGATTACCACTTCTTAGGTCTGCGCCATACACTGTGCTAAACTCTTCCAGATCTACTTAGTTCTCAGTGAATCCTGTGCCAAAGGACACTATCCCCATTTCACAGACGAGAACACTGAGGCCACTCTCACAGGATTCAAACCTTATTCCAACCAATAAGCTGCCTCTTATTCGATGACGCACGGATGCCTCTGGACAGAACTGACCACAGAAGGGTCTTCCGGAATGATCTAACAGTAGCCTGCCTCCTTGGCCTGCAGAGTTTTGCCCTGGAGACATCAATAAGAGACTCAATTTACTTCTGTCCAGAAACCAGCAGGGCCTCCTTGTGCCGTGGCCCCCAGGTAAGTGGGAACCAGCATGGGGCCAAGGTTTCCTTGAGCCTCCCTTTGACCTGTCAGTGGAGTCCTTCAAATCAGCCCAGTTTTCCTGTGTTTAAAAGGAGACTAATCACAGCTAAGCAGTTTGAAGTCCTGGTCTGAAAAGCATCATTATTACTTGCTTGAGGGTCTTGGCATCTCAGGGCCTGAAGAAAAAGAAAAAGAAAAAAAAAAACCACCACATTGATTTCTAATGCAAATTGGGTTTGAAGAGGATCCCAGGCTCTCTGGAGTTCCCAGTCACCCACAGAGGAGGGCACACCCCAGGGGGGACTGTTGCCTCGGGCAAAGAATTTCCTCTTGTCAAGACAAAACCCAGATATGGTCCTTTCCCGCTTTCAGACCCCACCGCTGCCTGCCCCAGGAATGTGCAGCCTCGACTTGACTTAAGTCAAAGCAGAATTCCCATGTCTGTGATCCCAGGGCTGCTTTTCTCTCCCTCCCCCACTTCCTTCCCACTGCCCTACCCACCATGTGTGCACACACGTGTCCTCACGTATACACGCACGTGTGTGCACTCACAAACACATGTAGTTCTCACACGGACACATACAACACATTTACAGACATTCACACACACACACACACACACACACACACACACACACACACACACACTCACTCACTCACTCACTCCCTGGCCCTTCCCCGTTAGTACTTGTTTCTCTGTGGCATCACTTCCCTTGCCGTTTTCTTTGTGGTTTTGCCTGCTAATCACCCCTCTCCCCAGACCCTGGGATCTTCAGCCAATATGTCGAAATACCTGATGTATTTGCTCAGAAAGACAAGAGCAAATGCAACTCGAGTTTGATGGAAATTCGCTTCTCGTAAGTCTGCTATCAACTTCACCCTGCCCCCACCCTGCCAAAAAAAAAAAACAAAGGGAAGGAAGTGGATTCTTGAAGGCCTTCTCCCTTCCTGGCACCGGGCACAGCCTTCTCTCCCTCCCATCCACCCTCAGAGATCGAGATTATTTTTCCCATGTCTTCGATGAGGAAGTCAAGGCACAGAGAAGCTCGGTGATTCATGTTAGCTTAATTAATTCTTTCAAAATGTATTTCTTGAGTACCTACTGTGTGCCGGGCCCTGTTCTGGCAGTGGAGGATGCCACGTTGAACAGGACAAAGAACCTGGCCCCTGGACGCATGCTCCAAGACCAGTGAGTTGTAGAGCAAGGAGGTGCCCTCTGGTTTCTGTAACTCCAGATCCTTCCGTTTGCTATGTCCCTGCAGGGCCACTTTGGTGCACCTTAGTCACTTTTGCCTTTGTGGATCCCTTCCTCCATAATTACATTTTATGGCTTCTTTGGTATAAAGACAAATATAATCTAGGCCAAATTCAAAATTAAAACATTTTCTTTGACTCTGGAAGTAAGGTTTTTTTACTTCTGATTTTCAAAGAAATGAAGACATTTTCCTGGGCCCTAGGCACTGTGCTGCTGTACATAACAGGTCCATCGGAGCCCTGTGTCCCTAAACACCCGGGTGGGGTTACCTCCCCTTAAAAAGTGAGCCTTGGCACTATTCACCATAGCTGAAAGGTGAAAATACCCAGATATCCGTCAACGGATGGATAAACAAAATGTGGTCCATCCAGACAAAGGAATATTATTCAGCCATAAAAAGAAATGAAATAATGACGGATGCTACAGCGTGGAAGATCTTTGAGGACATGATACTA
Source organism: Physeter macrocephalus (assembly GCF_002837175.3). Classification (NCBI taxonomy): domain Eukaryota; kingdom Metazoa; phylum Chordata; class Mammalia; order Artiodactyla; family Physeteridae; genus Physeter; species Physeter macrocephalus. Next base: position 82,189 of record NW_021145356.1, read on the forward strand.
AGTGAAAGGAGCCAGTCACAAAAGGCCGCGTACTGTAGGATTCCATGTATCTGAAAGGTCCAGACTAGGTAAATCCATAGAGATAGAAAGCAGAGTAGTGGTTGCCAGGGGCTGGGTGTGGGCGACAGGGAGTGACCACTTAACAGGTACGGAGTTTCCTTTTGGGGGTGATGAAAGTGTTCTGGAACTAGATCAGGATGGTTGTACGACGTTGTGAATGTTAATGTTATGTTCTGTGAATTCCATCTCAATTAAGACAAAATAACACTGGTGCCTGCGATTTCCCTCTCTAACTCACGCTGGAGGCTCTGGGTAGGAGCCGCTGGCCGTTCCCCCCATACTTCCACTCCCACCTCCCTCCTCCCACGTCGTGGCCTTTTCCTGGCGTGATAGAAATTACCTTGGCCGAGGAATCCTGGCCGTGCTTCCGATGTCCTGTGGGGCACAGGCCAGAGATTGCACGTGGTGACCCCGGGGCCCAATCTGGCCTGCTGATATATTTTCCTTGGCCTGTACAGCGTTCTTAAGAATTTCCAGTTAGGTGCCAACATTTCAAAACCGAGAGATTTCACATGAAACACACCCGCATATTTCCAGCTTCTCAGGAGAATTTTAGAGGCGCTCACCACGCTGGGCCCCCTTCCCTCATGGCTGTGGGAAACAGGCCGCTGCTGCTGCCCCGTTAGGAGGGGCCCTTCTCTCCAGTTTGCCACAGTTCCCACCACGCCTCGTCATCTCGGACAGTGTTGGTTGCTCCTGGCTGACCCCTGTGGCCTTGGATTTGGTGACCCCAGCCTCAGGCAGATGACCGAACCTCTCCAGGCCTCCTCAGCAAAATAGCAAAATCAGAAGGTGGATTAGGGGATCGTTAAGGGTCTTTTCAGCTGACAGTCTGTGATTCTTAGCTGCAAACTTGATTGTCTACCTGCGACTTTGCTGGACCTGGGAGTCTGCCTGATGTGAAGGTTTGGGGATGGAGAGCGAGAAGTTGTTCAAGGATACTCTTGGTGCCTTGCTTAGAATCCCTTTAGAGGGGTGATGTGCCCCGTCCCCCCCCGACTCTGGGAGGAACTGGGAGTGTTCACTATCCTTGAGAGGCATCCATCAGACACCATCACAGTCTCCCCTTCTAGGACTGCCAGATTTAGTGAAAAACAAAAACACCTGGCACCCAGTTCGTTTGGCGTTCCAGAGGAACGGTGAATAGTATTTTTAGTATAAGCGTATCCCATGCAGTAGTTGGGATATACTTATACTAACAAGGCAGCTTGTGTTTTATCTGGCAGCACCCCTTTTACAGAGGAGGAAAAGGAGCCTGGGAAGGGTGAGTCACTTTCCCCAGTAAGTGGCAGATCCAGGAGCCCAAGCTGGGTCGGTCTGAGTCTAGAAGACTCCTCAAGCCTGCGGCCACTAAGACTTCTGGGAGAATCAAAGTACTTGATGCACAGGAAACATGATTTTAAAAGCATAAGCCCCGCTCAGGTGGGAGAGGTGGCTACTTTCTTGTGTGTCTCTCTTGCTCTCCAGACTCTTCTGTTGCCTTTCTGTTGGCACAGCGTCCAACGTGGGACCCAGCACACAGTAGGCGTTCGTGCAGCATTTTGTCCCAGGGAAGCGAAAGATGGGTTCTGCAAAGTCCTGGCATTCAGCAGAGTGCCTGGTGCATAGTGGGTACTTGATAAATATTTGATGACTGGGTGATCGTTTTTACAAGGACAGGTGACATTTCCCTCTCTGATCACTGTCAGAGGCCACCACAGTGCAGGAAGCCCACAGTGGCCGCCCACTGAAACCCATAAATCACCGCATACCTTAACGGCTGTGCCGCCACCTACATCTGTCTCCCTCGCCTGTGAACGGTCTCTGAAACTCACTCATAATCACGACTGAAAGCAACATGTTCCCGATTTCCATATTATTAGAAAGAGGTGGAGCTCGCCATAAATGATTCAAGACGTGTCAATCAAATGACAATACAAATGATGCATTTATTTATTTTCGCCTCTCGCAGCAGACTTGCTTTGTTCCCACATTCTCCTTCTGGGGGGTTTCTCGCACCCTCCTTTCTCTTTGAAGTGCGTTGGCTAATATTTTATTCATTATAGAATTTAACAAAGGCTACATGATGAAAGAATCCAGCGTGGTATCTCTAAGACGGTGGTTAGCAGTACCATGTGGAGACCTCAGGGCTCCACTTGGTTCCAGGAAATTCTGGTTCTTCTTCTGAGTGGATTCAGTCATTGGGGGAGCAGGGACACAGCAGCGAGCAGGGCAGACACAATCCCTGCCCTCGTGGAGCTGACATTCCAATGGTGACGATTTTTGTGCGCCCTAGATGGGAGGCTCAGCCCTTCTGGGCCTCTCCTCTCTGATGGTTGGTTAGGCGGCCAACTCCTACTTCAGCAGAAATCCCACGTAGCCCATTTTAAACAGTTCCTGAGTGGGGAAGGAATGAACAAATCCATCAAAATGTTCATCCTCTTTGACACTGACGTTGCACTCCCAAGAATTTATCCTGAAGAAACAATTAAGGAGGTACCCAAAGACTTAACCATAAGCGGCTTCCTCAGTGGAGAGAAAACAGAAACCCTCTATCCGTGCAACAGACTTAAAAAGTGGCTCCAGAGCCTGTGGTCTGAAGCTCTGCACCATACGCACTTGGTACATAGCTTCTAGAAAACTCTGAAAGGATAGAGGCAAGAGCAGTGCTCTCTGGTGATTGGACCATAGGTGGTTTTGATTTTTTTCCTTTTGGCCCCTGTGTGTTTTGAGTTTTCTACTAAGACCATCCACTACTTACATACTTTACCGAAAATAGAAAGTGAAAAAGAAATATCAGTATTGAAGCCAATCAATCGATGTGCTATTTCCGTGCGCCTTCTGTTGTGAATGAACCACCCCATGTCACAGCCAGAGTCACTTGTCCCCAGACCTTGTGGCCACGGGGGTTCCCTCCCTGGTCTGTCAGCCAGGGTGTACATCGCAGTCCAAGTTGCCTCCTGGTGCCATGTGGGGCTTTTGAAATCAAGGCAGGTTGCATAAGCGTGGCTTGCCCTGGAGACACAGAGCTGTTTATCACCCCTGAGTTATTTTTATTGGTGTGTAAACCGAGCTCTCCTCCTTGGGAACTTCCTGAGGTTGTAGAGAATCCTGAAACCCCTGCCGAGGGAGGATGGGGTTGGCCAGAGCTGGCCTGGGATTTTGCAGGAGGCCCCCTGTCCAGAGTCAGAAAAGGGTGTCAAAAGGAACTTGACGCCTGGCCTGGCATCCTGGGTGTCTGCCAGACCTGTCTGGTGGAGGAGATGATGGTGATGATCATGGTGATGTTACAAATAAAGCAGATAGTCCTTGCTTTACACAGTCATGCTGACCGTAAGAACATGCAGCTGAAATTGTGCAAAACGATCTTAAAAATCAATGCGATAAGATAAGATGATTCTGTGACCTTTAACATTTTTTGTCAAAACATTGAATACCCTCTTACTGTCAGTTATAAATGTTTAAGGAAATGAAAAACTAGTAAAACTAACATGTATTTAGTATACTTCAATTTAGACCATTGCAAACATTTAGAACCAAAGTGTGGTATTTCCTTGTATAAAAATTATCAAGAAGAGTTTGAACAGCAGTTGCCTTCTTCTTCTGGTTGTTTAACTAATAATACAGAGGGAGCATCTTTTATATGTCTTGGCAAATTGTCATCTTCCTTTCTAAGACTGGCTCCGTTTCCAACATTTTATCCTTTGTACTTTCAATGTTGTGAAATATCTCAGAGTTCCTGCCGGCCTCACTTCCTCTGGGATATCTTCATCCTTTCTGTCACAGCCACTTCCCTCATTCATGTCAGTAAATCTGTCTTCCTCTGGCAGCAGGTCTAGAGGCTCTTAAATGGAGACAGTGTCAACATTCCCATGACGATCTATTTCTTCTCTAAGCCTGTAATCCTCTCATGGTTAATTTTATATCAATTTGGCTGGGCCCTGGTACCCAGATATTTGGTCAAACATTATTCTGGATACTTCTGTGAAGGTATTTTCCAGATGCAATTAACATTTAAATTGGCAGACTTTGAGTAAAGCAGATTACCCTCCTTAATATGGGTGGGCCTCATCCAATCAGTTGAAGGTCTTAATAGAAGAAGACTGACCTCCCCAAGGAAGAGAGAATTCTGCCAGCAGATGGCTTTTAGACTCAAGCTACAGCATGAACTGTCTCTCTAATCTGCCAGCCTACCCTGGAGATTTTGTACTTGCCTCCTTTATCAATCTATCTATCTATCTATCTATCTATCTATCTATCTATCTATCTATCTATCTATCTATCTATCTATCTATCTATCTATCTATCTATCTATCTATCTATCTATCTATCTATCTATCTATCTATCTATCTATCTATCTATCTATCTATCTATCTATCTATCTATCTATCTATCTATCTATCTATCTATCTATCTATCTATCTATCTATCTATCTATCTATCTATCTATCTATCTATCTATCTATCTATGGAGAGTATATCATATCTGTGCATAACTGATATATATATATATGTGTATATATACATATATCTCATATATATACATATATACTTCGTATATCATCTACTATTTCTGTTTCTCTGGAGAAGCCCAACCCCTGATGTCCCCCAGTGATAAACCCCACTGAAGCTTGATTCAAATCTCATTTCCAGCTTCACTTCTTCATTTCTTTGCTGCACTGCACTTTCATCTTTGTTGGCCAATTCTTTCTTTTTATTATCTATTTGTGTAAAATGTCTGAGAGACAGGGAGGGTACACGCTCAGCTGTCCGTATGTCGACTGAATGGCAGATGCTCAGTGACCAGTCACCAACAGACTTGGAAAGAAGTGACGTGACGGGTCACTGACCGTGACGCCCATCAATGATTTACATAGTGATCTGGGAACTGAAGAGCTAGCAGCAAAGTTTGTACTTCCTGCAATCACTCACACTTAATATGCTGTGGTCAGTGAAATTTGAACCATATTGGGGGGGGTGGCCAGTGCTATTTTTTTAAACTTGGTTACTGAAGTTCATGCATATCACAACCATGCCAAAGCAAGGACTGCTGTAATAATAAATAATAGCCAAGACTTTATGCCACCTGTGAGTCACGAGCCCTTGGGCCAAAGATATGGGCTTTCAGAGCCTTTCAGAGCCTCAGCTTCCCCATCTGTAAAAAGAAGGATCAAGTCCTACCTCATAAAGATCAAATGAGATAATAATACATGTAAAGTGCATCGTAACTGGCACACGGCAAGTACTCAATAAATGTGAACTCGCCTCCTTGTTACCAAGCGGACGTTCCAGCACTTACACCGAACTGGAATTGTCTGCTCTCCATCTCCCCAGTGGACTGGGAACTACTTTAGGAAAATGAACTTTTCAAGCTCTGGCCTCTGCTTCCAGAGCAGTGCCTGGCACAGAGTAGGTGCCCATTAAATGCTTGTTAAGTGAGTGAATAAAAACCAAGACGAGCTTGTTCCCCAGCTGCCCATGTTAAATGTAGCTGCAGAGAGTAGCCAATAACGTTTACTGAGAACTTGCCATGTGCCAGCAGCTCATGGTGCCAGGTCCTTTATGTGCATTATCCAGTTCACCATCCAAGCAGCCCCGTAAGGTGGGTGTTGTTATCATCTATGTATTTAAGTTCCAGAGAGGCAGGGCTGGGGTTTCCACCCAGCCTGCAGGACGTACCAGGGTATGATCTCTGTCCAGCAGGGTCTGCCGTGCCAGCAAGTGGCGGGGGGGGGGCAAGGGGGTGCAGGAGGGGCGGGGGAGTGCTTTCCAAAGGGTGAGTCCTCATCAACAGGGTGCAGACCTGCAGTGATTGCGGAGCTATACCAGCCCTTGGCACTGCCCTTTTTGCTCAGAGAGGCTTCTTGCCTTAATTAACCCTGCACCTCGCCAGTCCTTACCTGCTCCCGCTGGGTCCCTTCCCTTGTGTCTCCTCCCGTCCAAAGCTGCCCGGCCCAGGTTTCAGGGCTCCAGCCTCCTGCACCCTGTGCTGATCAGGGGTGGTGCTGGGTTCCTCAGCTAAACAGATCCTCGCTCTCCCTTGACCACCCAAGTCACTGCTGAAGCAATTAGTTAGGGAACCAGATGCAGCCGTGGGACAGCTCATCTGTTGCTAAATTGAGCCGTTATTTAATTTTTTATTGTTCTTCAAGTTTGCACAAGTGGGTTGTTTTGTAAGCTTCCCTTACACTCCCTGAAGTGGCTCTCCCTGCCGCTCCAGGCGCAATGCGCAATAGGTATTCAAGAAATTCTTGTTTGGTTCTCCTGTTGTATTATCTCTCCTGGAAAATCGAACCGCTTGTACCTCCAGAGATAGAAGAAAGGGGAGTAGATCTTGTCGCCATGTCTGGGGAGCCCGAGGACTAGTGCCACCCAGCTGTCAACCCTCTCCCACCTCCCAGTACCCAGGGGACCTCTAGGGCACCAAGTTTGAAAAGCCCTCCACCATTTTCTCAATTGGCTGACTTGTCTGTTTTCTGTAAACTTCCTGAGAGCAGCAGGGATGAAAAAACAAAACCAAAAAACAGCAAGAACTGGGAGCCAGACCCAATTTGCCTGCTCGCTCTGCTACTTACTACATGCTTGAATTGCAATAAGCCCCTTAACCCTTAACCTCATGGGGCCTCAGTTTTCTCCTCTGCAAAATGGGGAGAATCATAAATACCTGCTTTATAGCATTGTTGCGATGATCAAATTAGCTACTCAAACACCACGTAAATTATCAAACGTGAGTGGATCTTTCTCCCACAATGGTCTGTACGCAATAGGCACTAAAGAGATAGTGGATGAGTGTAAGTTGACAGATCACATTTCCTGAGACCTTTAGGAGCAGACTGAATGGTGGAAATCTCAGGTGCAGTGACTGGCCTGTGGGTGAGTCGGGGGTGGGGGTGGGGTGGGAGGGGGGATTCCTCTCTGCCCCTTCAGTCATCTCCATGGCACAGCTACTACTCTGTTTACACGTCAGACTAGTCCTGTCTCCAATACCTCTCTGGGTCTGGGCAGCAGTTCTTCCCTAAGAGGGAGAAAGAGGAACTAGTGACTTCATAGATAGCATCATCCCACCCCACTTTCCAGGGCATCCCTCCAAGCTTCCTTCTCTCCTTGGCACATGTTGGGTGGAGCCAGCTTCCTGTAGCCCCAGGAAAGGAAAGCTGGGCTCCAGTCTACACGAATTTAGGTGCCTGGGGTTTGCCAGCTCGCAACTAGGTGATCGATTCCAATACGTTTCTCGAGAGATGCATTAGCTGAGCATTTACTATGTGCTAAGAATTTTATGTGTGTTGACGAATCCTCACAACAAACCTGCAAGATGGGCACCATTGTTAACCCCATTTTACAGATGAGAAACTGAGGCTTAGCAATGAAAGGGAACCAGGAAGGGACTGAGTCAGGATTTTGGGCCAGATCTGATGGGCTCCAGAGCACTTGCACTAACCACTGCCCTGCACTGCTCCTAATGCCTAAACCTCCCTCAGGACCCATGGTCACACCGTCATGGTCTGGGTAATGCTCACACTTCCAATGGGGCTCCCTTGTTGGTCCTCATAAAAGGAGAAAAACGGGCTATTTCAGCCCCAGACTCTGACCTTGTGCCTGAGGGTCTTCAGGTCTGACTCTTTGTGTTTTGCAGCTGGGTTTCCCTGATCCTCTGGGGGCCTTGGAGCTCACTCATCAACTTAAAATTTGACACATGGGCTTCCCTGGTGGCGCAGTGGTTGAGAGTCCGCCTGCTGATGCAGGGGACACGGGTTCGTGCCCTGGTCTGGGAAGATCCCACATGCCGCGGAGCGGCTGGCCCCGTGAGCCATGGCCGCTGAGCCTGCGCGTCTGGAGCCTGTGCTCTGCAACGGGAGAGGCC
>NW_021145356.1:90380-112044 GCF_002837175.3 Physeter macrocephalus
GAGAGGCCCGTGTACTGCAAAAAAAAATAAAATAAAATAAAATAAAAAATAAATAAAATTTGACACATAATGATGGATCAGTCATGCTATACCATACACTATGCAGGGCACTGAGATTATAGATATGGTGCCTGCCTGCAGGGGACAGAAAGTAAACAGATGATGGTCTTTGGGATGGAGGCCCTCCTGCTCTCTCATAGGGTGGAGTTCAAACCCAGTAAAGGAGACTCATAGAATCCCAAAGTTTGGCAATCTGTCCTTTTCTCCTGTTTTAGTTATCTGTAGCTGCCTAAAAATATTCCTACAGCTTAGAGGCTTCAAACAACACATATCTATTATCTCACAGTTTTGTGGATCTGGAGTCCAGGCAAGGTTTATCTTGGCCCTCTGCTTAACATCCCTTACTGCAGTCAAGAGCTCAGCTGGGGCTGTGATCTCATCTGAAGCTCAACCAGGAAAATATCTGCAGCTGTGGAAGGAGAGGGACAAAGGCACCCATTAGGGTCTTGCCTCAGCGGGAATAGCTAAAAGTTACCTTTATCGCTGGGAATACTAACCCCCATTGGCTTTTCTACAACTTACCAAGCTGGAAGAGTATCTATCTTCTTCGTAGCCTTGACTTAACGTTACAAAGTATGCTCCACCAAATGCAAATTAAGAAACAATGAGATACCATTTTACACCCATTAGATTATCAAAAATGAACAAAATCTGATGATTTCAAGTGTTGGCAAGAATGTGATGAAATTAGAATTCTTGTTTGTTACTGGTGGGTTGGCAGTTGCTAGTGGATTAGAAATTTGGAAATATCAAGCAAAACTAAAGATACATATACCCTATGCCTCAGCAAATACATTTCTACATGTATGTCCTAGAGAAGCTCTCACATGTATACACAGACATGTGCAAAGATGTTTATTATAGTATTATTGATAAGAACAAAAAATTAGAAAACAATAACTGTCTCGTACTAAGAGAATAGTTTAATAAATGGTGGTTTATTTACAAATTAAATACCATTCAGCAGTTAACATGAATAAATTTGGTCTCAACATACATATAAAAAGGAAACCATAAGAGAACAAGCAGATTGTTAAATTTTATACACATATGGGAGCCCTACCAGAATGGGAAAGGACCTCTGAAATCCTGTCTCTCCATAAAATCAATGAGAACACTGTAAAAAAAAATTGTCAAAATCAACTTTTTGAGGACTCTGGAAATTAACTAAAGGCTTACAACAACCTAAAGATTATTTTTTTAATGGCTGAATTGCAGTGACAACAGTGAGCTTCGCAATGTTTTAACTTACCCTGATTCCATCCTCCTCCCCCTAGAAGCTGCTGGAGGGATCAGGTGGGTTTAGAGCTCCCCAAAAGTCCCATCCCCAGAGAACTGTCATCATTTAACCAGTCTGGTGCCTTGCTGGAAAGCTCCATTCTTAGGGCTTGTCTTTATCTGACCTGACTCAGAACTCACCCAGTTCTATAGCCATGGCATTTGTCAAAAACAGTCAGTGGAAATTTTTTAACATCACAGTCACCCAAGGCAGTTTTACCATTTAGGGTTAAAAGAGGCTGACCAGGGACTTCCCTGGTGGTCCAGTGGTTAAGAATCCACCTTCCAATGCAGGGGATGGGGGTTCAATCACTGGTCAGGGAACTAAGATCCACATGCCATGGGGCAACTAATGTGCCACAACTAGAGAGCCCGTGTGCCGCAATGAAGGATCCCACATGCCACAACGAAAGATCCTGCATGCCACAACGAAGATCCTGCATGTTACAATGAAGATCCCGTGTGCCGCAACTAAAAAAACCTGATGTAGCAAAATAAAGAAATATTAAAAATACGTATATATTTTTTAATGGCATTTAAAAAAAAAGAGGCTGACCAAACATCTGAAAAAGAAAAACAAACAAACAAAAACAACCAAAAAAACAGAGCTATCAGCTGTCCATAGGGGGCTTTGAAAAGCTCTGATATAAAGCTGGGACTCTAGAAGGCCATGCACGTATGCAAGACTATGTGTATGCTCAAGAAATACGTTAGAAGGCCCTTATGTCTCAAGTCCAGCTGACCACGAGGAGGTTTACAAGCAGAGGTGAAGGTTAAGGTATTTATAAAAACTGCCTGCCACAGCATGGAACGTATACCCCAACACACATAAGCCTTCAGCAAAGATTGGGAGACTAACTGGTTCAAGGCATTTAAGAAAATCTCTGTTCAATAAAAAGCTGACCACTAAGCTAGCCAAGTAGAGATTTCAGTGACCATGCACAACAAAAATTAAAGACTTCACAGAATAAGTACAGAAAAGTCACTAAACAAACAGTAACAACAACAAACAGCAAAAGCAAAAGCCCTGGGGGAGGAAGTCTGATTTCTAGAGTTGCCATATTATATTACTAAAAATGTCCAGTTTTCTATAAAAAATATAAGACATTCAAAAAACCAGGAATATATGGTTCATACACAGGAATTAGTCCCTTGGAAAATCAAGACATTGGACTTACTAGACAAAGATTTTAAATCAGCTGTTTTAAATTTGTTCAAAGAACTAAAATAAACCATGTCTAAAGCATAAAAGGAAAGTATGAGATGAGGTATTGCCAAATAGAGATATCAGTAAAGGGATAGAAATTATTTTTTAACGATCCACATAGATATTCTGGTGTTGAAAATTGCAGTGCCATAATTAGAATGAAAAATTCAGTGGAGGGACTCAAGAGCAGATCTGACTTGGCAGAAGAAAGAATTAGCAAACTTGAAGACAGGTGAGTTGAGAGTATCCAGTTTGAGCAACAGAAAGATAAATGAACAGAGCCTCAGAGACCTGTGGTATACCATCAAACATACTAACTATGCATAACGGGCGTCCCAAAAGGAAAAGAGAGAAAGGGGCAGAAGGAATATCTGAATAATAATAATATCACAAATTTGATTTCAAACAAACTAATCTCACATCCAAGAAGCTTAACAAACTCCAAGTAGGGTAAACTCAAAGAATCCATATCTAGACACAGATATGTTACAGATAGTCAAACTGTCAAAAGGGAAGATCAAGAGAAAATCTCGAAAACAGAGAAAAGTGGCCTATCACCTCAATAAGATTAACAGTGGATTTCTCATCAGAAATCATGAAGTTTGGGAAGCAGTGGGATGACATATTCAGGATACCGAAAGGAAGACTGCCAACAAAGGATTCCATACGCAGTATATCTATCCTTCAAAAATGAAGATGAAATTAAGACATTGACAAATAAACAAAAACAAAGAATATTTATTGCTAGGAGACCTGCCCTACAAGAAATACTTTAGTATTAATCATTCAGGTTAAAATGAAAGGAACCTAGGCATTAGCTTGAATCCACAGAAAGAAATTAAGAACACATGTACAGGTAATTACATAGGTAAATATAAAATAATGCATAAATGTATTTTTCTTTTCCTTTCTTATTTAAAAGACAACTGCAGGGCTTCCCTGGTGGCTCAGCAGTTAAGTATCCGCCTGCCAATGCAGGGGACAGGGTTCGCGCCCTGGTGCAGGAAGATCCCACATGCCACAGGGCAACTAAGCCTGTGCGCCCCAACTACTGAGCCTGCACTCTAGAGCCCACGAGTCACAACTACTGAGCCCACATGCCACAACTACGGAAGCCCGCGTGCCTAGAGACTGTGCTCCACAACAAGAGAAGCCACTGCAATAAGAAGCCCACGTACCACAAGGAAGAGTAGCCCCTGCTCGCCACAACTAGAGAGAGCCCGTGCGTGGCAACGAAGACCCAACGCAGCCAAAAATAACTAAATAAAATAAATAAATTTATTAATTTATTATTATTAATAAAAGACAACTGCATAAAGTCATAAGTACTAACTTGTGTTGATGGGCTTATAATGTGAAAGATGTAATTTTTCTGTGTATTGTGTTCTGAGACAGCAATGCACAAAGGAGGGAGTAAAGAACAAGCTATATTGAAATAAAGTTTTTTTAAATAAATTTATTTATTTTATTTATTTATTTTTGGCTGCGTTGGGTCTTCATTGCCACACACGGGCTCTCTCTAGTTGCGGCGAGCAGGGGATACTCTTCATTGTGGTGCACCTGCTTCTCATTGCGGTGGCTTCTCTTGTTGTGGAGCACAGGCTCTAGGCACACAGGCTTCAGTAGTGTGGCTCGCAGGCTCTAGAGCACAGGCTCAGTAGTTGTGGTGCACGGACTTAGTTGCTCTGTGGCATGTGGGATCTTCCCGGACCAGGGCTCAAACCCGTGGCCCCTGCATTGGCAGGTGGATTCTTAACCACTGCACCACCAGGGAAGCCCTGAACTAGATTGTTTTAAATGAAGGTGTTATATGTAATCCCCAGGGCAACCACTAAGAAAATAACTAAAAAAATATAGTAGAAGAAATAACAAGGGAATTAAAATGGTATACTAGAAAATATCTGTTTAACACAAAAGGAAGCAGTAATAGAGAAAAAGAGGTAAAAGAAAAGGACATAGACTCATAGAAAACAAATAGACAAATTACAGACACCTCATCTGTAATTACATTAAAATCTACCTTGTCGGTAATTATATTAAATATAAGTGAACTAAACACGCCACTCAAAAGGCAGAAATGAGCAGGGTGAATTTTAAAAATCCAACTATATGCTGTCTACATAGACACAGTTTAGATGCAAAGATACAAGTAGGTTGAAAGTAAAAGGATAGAAAAAGATATACCGTGCCAACAGCCGAAAGGGAACTGGAATAGCTATACAAATATCAGGCAAAATGGGCATTAAGAAAAAAAACTGTACTTGAGACAAAGAAGGACATTTCATAATGATAATCAATCATGGAGGCAACAGAGCCCTGAAATGCATGAAGCAAAAACTGACAGAAATGCGAGGAGAACTAGACTACTCAGCAATAAAAGCTGGAGACGTCAGTACTGTACTATCCAAACGGGAGAAGATTAACAATGAAATAGAAGGCTTGAACAGTACTATAAACCAACCAGCCCTCTTAGATGTCTGTAGAACACTTCACCCCAAAACATTAGAAACCATTCTTCTCAAGTGCACATGGAACGTTCTCTAGGCTAGACCATATGCTAGGCCTTTGAAAAATTTTCATTAAATTTTAAAGGATTTGATATGTAACTAAATAAACTTCCTATGAAGAAAAGCCCAGGCACAGGTGGCTTCACTGGTGAATTCTACCTAACGTTTAAAGAATAATTAACACTGATCCTTCATACACTCTCCCAAAAAATAGAAGGAGAGAGAATACTTCCCAAATCATTCTATGTGGCCAGTATTACCAAGATACCCAAACCAAAGACATCAAAAGAGAAGTATAGACAAATATCTCTTGTGAATATGGATGCAGAACTTCTCAACAAAGCAAACCAAATCCAGCAACATATAAAATGGATTATACACCATGACCAAGTGGGATTTATTCCAGGAATGTAAGATTGGTGTAACATATTAAAAAACTGATCAATGTAATGTGCCATATTAATAGAATAAAAGGGAAAAGCCACACAATCATTTCAATAGGTGCAGAAAGAGTATTTGACAAAATCCAACATCCTTTCATGATTAAAAAAAAACACTCAAAAACTAGGAATAGAAGGGAACGTCTTCAATCTGATAAAGGGCATCTATGAAAAACCCCACAGCTAACCTCATACTTAATGATGAAAGACTGAATAATTTCTCTCTAAGATCAGAAGCAAGACAAGGATATCCACTATCACCACTTCTATTCAACATTGTACTGGAGGTTTTAGCTAGGGCAATTAAGCAAGAGGAAGAAATAAAAGGAAACCAGATTAGAAAGGAAGATGTAAAACTATCTCTGTGTGCAGATGGCATGATCTTGTACATAGAAAATCCTAAGGAATCCACAAATGCAAAAAGCAAAGGCAAAAAACTATTAGAACTTTAAAACGAGTTAAGCAAGGTTGTAGGATACAAGATCACTATACAATAATTAATTGTATTTCTATACATTAGCAATAAACAGTCTGAAAATTAAGAAAAAAATTCCACTTACAATGGCAAAAAAAGGATAAAATACTTAGAGATACATTTAACAAAAGAAGTACAAGATTTGAATATTAAAAACTATAAAATGCCATTGAAAAATTAAAGACCTGGGCTTCCCTGGTGGCGCAGTGGTTGAGAGTCCGCCTGCTGATGCAGGGGACGCGGGTTCGTGCCCCGGTCCGGGAGGATCCCACATGCCGCAGAGCGGCTGGGCCCGTGAGCCATGGCCGCTGGGCCTGCGTGTCCGGAGCCTGTGCTCCGCAACGGGAGAGGCCACAACAGTGAGAGGCCCGCATACTGCAAAAAAAAAAATTAAAGACCTAAATAAATTGAAAGAAATCCCATGATTATACGTTGAAAGACATAATATTATTACGATGGCAATACCACCGAAATTAATCTACATATTCAATGCAATCTCTATCAAAATTCCAGCTGCCTTTTCCATAGAAATTGACAAGCTGATGTTACTATTTAGATGGAAATGCAAGAGATCTAGAAGAGCCAAAACTCTTGAAAAAGAAGAACAGGGGACTTCCCTGGCAGTCCAGTGGTTAAGACTCCGCACTTCCACTGCAGGGGGCTCAGGTTTGATCCCTGGTTGGGGAACTAAGATCCCACATGCTGTGCGGCACAGCCAAAAGAAAAAAGAAAAGGAAGAACAAAGTTGGAGGACTGACATTTCCCAATTTCAAAACTTACTGCAAAGCTAAAATAATCAAGACAGTGTGGCACTAGTACAAGAACAGACATACAGATCAATGAAATAGAATTAAGAGTCCAGAAATTAACCTTTACATTTTGTTCAATTGATTTTCAACAAGGTTGCCAAGACAATTCAGTGGACAGAGAACAATCTTTTCCACAAATTGTGCTGGGACACATGTAAGAATGATGTCCACATGTGTAAGAATGAAGCTGGAACCCTACTTTATACCATCTACAAAAATTAACTCAAAATGGATCAAAGGTCTCAACATAAGAGCTAAAACTGTAAAATTCTTAGAAGAAAACATAAGCATAAATCTTCATGACCCTGGATTAGGCAGTGGTTTCTTAGAAATGACATGAAAGTAAAAGCTAAAGTGACAAATGGAAAAAATAAATTGGACATTATCAATATTTAAAACTTTTGTGCATTCTTCCCCAGAAAGGGAGAAAATATTTGCAATTCATATATCTGACAAAGGACCTGTATCCAGAATATATTTTTATTTATTTATTTATGTTTAACTAGGAAATATATTTTATTTTTTTAATTAAAAAAATTTTTTTATGTCTTTATTGGAGTATAATTGCTTTACAGTGATGTGTTAGTTTCTGCTGTACCACAAAGTGAATCTGCTATATGTATACATATATCCCCATATCCCCTCCCTCTTGAGCCTCCCTCCCACCCTCCCTATCCCACTGCTCTAGGTCATCGCAAAGCACCGAGCTGATCTCCCACGCTATGCAGCAGCTTCCCACTAGCCATCCATTTTACATTTGGTAGTGTACATATGTCAGTGCCGCTCTCTCACTTTGTCCCAGCTTCCCCTTCTCCCCCATGTCCTCAAGTCCATTCTCTACGTCTGCATCTTTACAGAATATATTTTTAAAAATTCTTACCACTCAATAATAAAAAGGAAAATAACCCAATTTTTTACATAGGCAAAAGGATTGGAATAAATACTTCTCAAATGCAAATATACACAAATGGCCAATAAACACATGAAAAGGTGCTCAATATCATTAACCAACAGAAAAATGAAAATCTAAACATCAATGAGATTAATTGTATTTCTATACATTAGCAATAAACAGTCTGAAAATTAAGAAAAAAATTCCACTTACAATGGCAAAAAAAGGATAAAATACTTAGATATACATTTAACAAAAGAAGTACAAGATTTGAATATTAAAAACTATAAAATGCCATTGAAAAATTAAAGACCTGGGCTTCCCTGGTGGCGCAGTGGTTGAGAGTCCGCCTGCTGATGCAGGGGACGCGGGTTCGTGCCCCGGTCCGGGAGGATCCCACATGCCGCAGAGCGGCTGGGCCCGTGAGCCATGGCCGCTGGGCCTGCGTGTCCGGAGCCTGTGCTCCGCAACGGGAGAGGCCACAACAGTGAGAGGCCCGCATACTGCAAAAAAAAAAATTAAAGACCTAAATAAATTGAAAGAAATCCCATGATTATACGTTGAAAGACATAATATTATTACGATGGCAATACCACCGAAATTAATCTACATATTCAATGCAATCTCTATCAAAATTCCAGCTGCCTTTTCCATAGAAATTGACAAGCTGATGTTACTATTTAGATGGAAATGCAAGAGATCTAGAAGAGCCAAAACTCTTGAAAAAGAAGAACAGGGGACTTCCCTGGCAGTCCAGTGGTTAAGACTCCGCACTTCCACTGCAGGGGGCTCAGGTTTGATCCCTGGTTGGGGAACTAAGATCCCACATGCTGTGCGGCACAGCCAAAAGAAAAAAGAAAAGGAAGAACAAAGTTGGAGGACTGACATTTCCCAATTTCAAAACTTACTGCAAAGCTAAAATAATCAAGACAGTGTGGCACTAGTACAAGAACAGACATACAGATCAATGAAATAGAATTAAGAGTCCAGAAATTAACCTTTACATTTTGTTCAATTGATTTTCAACAAGGTTGCCAAGACAATTCAGTGGACAGAGAACAATCTTTTCCACAAATTGTGCTGGGACACATGTAAGAATGATGTCCACATGTGTAAGAATGAAGCTGGAACCCTACTTTATACCATCTACAAAAATTAACTCAAAATGGATCAAAGGTCTCAACATAAGAGCTAAAACTGTAAAATTCTTAGAAGAAAACATAAGCATAAATCTTCATGACCCTGGATTAGGCAGTGGTTTCTTAGAAATGACATGAAAGTAAAAGCTAAAGTGACAAATGGAAAAAATAAATTGGACATTATCAATATTTAAAACTTTTGTGCATTCTTCCCCAGAAAGGGAGAAAATATTTGCAATTCATATATCTGACAAAGGACCTGTATCCAGAATATATTTTTATTTATTTATTTATGTTTAACTAGGAAATATATTTTATTTTTTTAATTAAAAAAATTTTTTTATGTCTTTATTGGAGTATAATTGCTTTACAGTGATGTGTTAGTTTCTGCTGTACCACAAAGTGAATCTGCTATATGTATACATATATCCCCATATCCCCTCCCTCTTGAGCCTCCCTCCCACCCTCCCTATCCCACTGCTCTAGGTCATCGCAAAGCACCGAGCTGATCTCCCACGCTATGCAGCAGCTTCCCACTAGCCATCCATTTTACATTTGGTAGTGTACATATGTCAGTGCCGCTCTCTCACTTTGTCCCAGCTTCCCCTTCTCCCCCATGTCCTCAAGTCCATTCTCTACGTCTGCATCTTTACAGAATATATTTTTAAAAATTCTTACCACTCAATAATAAAAAGGAAAATAACCCAATTTTTTACATAGGCAAAAGGATTGGAATAAATACTTCTCAAATGCAAATATACACAAATGGCCAATAAACACATGAAAAGGTGCTCAATATCATTAACCAACAGAAAAATGAAAATCTAAACATCAATGAGATACCACTTCACATGCACTAGGATGGCTAAAATCAAAAAGATAGCCAGTAACAAGTATTGGCAAGGATGGGGAGAAATTGGAACCCTTATCATTGCTGGTAGCAAAGTAAAATGATGCAGACACTTTGGAAAACAGTTAAGCAGTTCCTCAAAAAGTTAAATATAGAGTTACCATGTGACCTAGTAATTCCACTCCTAAGTATATACTGAAGAGAATTGAAACACATGTCCACACAAAAACGTGCACACGAATGTTCACAGAAGCGTTATTCATAATAACCAAAAAGTGGAAACAACCCAAATGTCCATCAACTGATGATGGGACAGACAAAATGTGGTCTATCCATACAATGGAATATAATTCAGCCATAAAAAGGAATGAAATATTGATACATGCATGCTACAACATAGGTGAACCTTGAAAACATTATGCTAAACTAAAGATCCCCAATGACCACATATATTTCATTTATATGGAGTGTCCCGAATAGACAAATCCATAGAGACAGGAAGTAGACTAGTGCTTGCCAGAGGTAGGAGGGAAAGGAAAGGTGGGAGCAGGGGTGTGATTGTTAATAGGTATGGGCTTCTTTCTGGGGTAATGAAAATGGTCTGGAATTAGATACTGGTGATGGTTTTACAATTCTGTCAATATACTAAAAGCAACTGAATTGTACACTTTAAAAGGATGAGTTTTATGATGTGTGAATTATCTTTATAAAGCTGCAGATTTTAAGAGGGATAAATACCATGTGATACCATTTATGTAAAATTTTAGAAACATGCAGGAACTATCAATTGTTTAAAGTTACATACACATGCAGTGAAAGTATAACAACATGCACAAGAGTGAAAGACCAAATTCAGGACTGTGGTTCTCTCTAAGGAGAGAAGGAAGGGAAGGGATGTGTTTGTTACGTTTTATATCTTTTTTTTTTTTTTTTCTGAGACAGAGATCAGAGCAATTATGGGAAAATGTTAACATCTGTTAAATTGGGGTTCTGGGTAGATGGATGTCTGTTATTTTATGTTCTGTACTTTTTAATGTTTAGAAGCATTAATGATTGTAAGTTTTAGGGGGCAAATGAACCCTTCTATTTCCTAAGCCTGTAGCAGGTTGAATGGTGGCCCCCAAAAGATATTTCCACTTGTGGATGTGACCTTATTTGAAAAACAGGTCTTTGTAGATGTAATAAAGTTAAGGATCTCAAGATGAGATTATCCTGGATTGGGGGGGGTCCCTAAATCTGAAGACAAGCATCCTTATAAGAGAAGAAAAGAGAAGGCGGGGAGACGCACATAGAGGAGAAGGCCATGTGAAGACAGAGACTAGTTTGTGGTCATTTGTTACTACAGCCACTGGAAACTCATACACTACCCATTTCTTCCTGCTCAGCTGGCCCCTCCTTCTCCCAGGCACTGCCCCCACCGTCCCGGAAGTCCACAGCCTTTCCTCTCTCCTCAGTTTCCCTCTTGCTCAGCCAAATCATCTTCCCCGCTGCAAGTAGAAAGGAGGGGTGCCTTTGTGGCTATACCCAGTGGGGCCACATCATACGTGATCTAGGGGACCACTTTCACTGGTTTTGCTGGTGGATTTGGAGGTCTCATCGCTCACCCGCCAAGCTCTCTTCACCCTTCTATGGCTGCTTCCTACTTCCTCCAACCCCTGCCAACGCTCTCGGGCCCCTTCTGATCGGCTGCTTCCTGGCCTCGGCACCCCAGAGTCTCTGACACACCCAGACACGGGAGCAGACCTCTGCTTCCAGCTGCCAGCAGCCCGAATAATGCCTTACATTTAAAACAACATGCAAGATGAAATGCAATAAGAGCAAATGATCATTTAGCTATGTTCACATTATATCATCTCACTTAAATTTATAAACTAGGTACTATTACTCTTCTTGTCTTCAGATGCTCAGAGAAGTTAAATAAGTTGCCCAAGATCATATAGCCAAGCTGAGCTGGGCTTTGAACTGGGACCTGGCTAATTCCAGACATGCTGGGTGAGCATCCTGGCACAGCTGCTTTCTGGCTCTGTGAAATCAAACCTGTTAATGAACGTCTCTGCATGTGTAAAAGAGGTAATAGTGGTCATTTCTGTCTCAGAAGTTTGTTTGGAGGATTAAACGAGGTTTCTGTAGAAAGCCATCACCTGGCACCTAGGAAGTACTTGATAAATGTCAGACAGTATTCTCAATGTCAGTGATGGCTCTAGCAAACTTTTGGTCAGCATACATTTTACTCAGTTCAACACTCCATGGGGAAATGGTTTTGTTTGGTTGGTTAATTTTTAACAAACAATGGCTCCTTTTAATTTTATTCTGAGCCATCGTTATTTCTCCGAGTGGACCTAGATGTGCATTTCAGGGTTTCTGTTCACAGCCTGAAGTCAGGGTTGGTGCTTGTGGCTGTCTGTGCCCCTGTGCTCTGGGACTAAAGGGAAGGTTCTCAAAGGGGCTGGCTGTGAGTGGTGAGGGGCTCCGCTGTGCAGCACACCTTTTGCAGCAAGCTTGCTTCCTTGCAAAGTTGAAGATCTCCCAGGCTCTAAGGACTCTGTCAGAGGGAAAATGCCTTCTTCCCTGGCTTATTTGCTCAGGGTTTAAAAGGTATTTCTGGGCTTTGGCTAAGAGGAAATTTAGCTTTCGAGCAAATCCTCGTGCACTGGTTTTCTGTAAACATCTGAATGTAGTGTGTGCAGCTTGGAGCCCAGTCTGCTTGGCTTTTCCCAGATTTGACGGCCAGTTAGGATGGAATGAAGTCAGCTTGATATTTGTAGAATGATGTCAGCCTTGACAAGCAGGTTCTAGATGTTACTGCTGGGGTTGTCTCCCCAGCACCGTACTGGGGACATGCAGGGAGGTAGGTGAGGGTTAGTTAGCCTGAGTGTTGGGAAAGGATGGAGGATTAGGTGGCATGATTAAGACCTCCTTCTTGCATCACCATCCAGGAAGCTTCCCAGTGGTCCAAGGACCTCTGAGATGGGAGGTTCATTTGGTCACTTCCACAAATATTTCCTGAAGACCTACTGTGTGCCATGCCCTGCACTTGACACAGGGGACTCTACTTTTATGAAGCTTGAGTTCTGGTGTAGGTGAGTCCTTTCCCAAGGAAACCCTAGACCAGAATCTCAGTATATCAAAAACCCTTCCAGTAATATCTGTATGAGTGAGGGTAGTCTAGCTGCTGTAACAAACCCCCATCTCAGTGGGCACCCCAATAACGGTTGAGGTGCACATTAAAGTCCAGTATGGCTCAGTGGAAGAGCTTGTCTCCAGTCACTCAGACATCTTCCAGTTCAGTGGTTCCACCCTCCCCTAGGGTCTCAGAATCTTCCATGGGATCCTCTGCATCTAGGCAGCAGATAGAGGCTCATGGGCTTTTTTCAGGGCCAGGCTTGGAAGTGACCCTCATCACTTAGCCCACATTCCACATTGGTCAGAATTCAGTGGCATGAACCTGCCTAACTGCCAGGGTCCATCTGTGTGTCTCAGAGAATGAGGACATGGGGTTTGGTGAGCACACGGCACTGTCTCTGTCACAGGATCTATGTGCCCGCGACAATGTAAGGGTCCCAGAAGGAGTGTCCATGGTGCTGATGGTGAGTGTGGCCAACAAGAACGGGACACACATGCTAAGTGCCAGGCTCTCTGCTCACAATGAGGACAGAGCGTCTTCCGAGCCCAGACTGCCTGCTCTCCACCCAGCTCTTCGGGGTAATCGCCATGCCTCCTTGGGCAAGTTGCCCTGCTTCTCCAAAATGTAGTTTGCTCAGCTGGAAAACAGATGCTAATTGCAGTCCCGACGTCACAGGCTCCTGTGAAGAACCAAGTGGGCTTGGAGTGGAGAAGCAGGTTGTAAGTCCAGTGCCTGCCACGTGGTCAACACCTTATAAATATGGGTCACGATAAGAGGAAGCCGGGCTTGACTTCCTTCTGCCACTTATGAGACGTGTAATGACTGTGGCCAGATCACCTTGACCCCTTTGAGCTTCCATCTCTGAATCTCCAAAACAAAGATAATAATCATCCCTGCCCCAGAAAGCAGCGTCAGGATTAAAGGCATTAAATAAAGCCTGCTTAATTTATTGCCTTATTTATTTTTTAAAAAGCTTAGCATCAGCTTGACACATAATAAGTGCTCAATGAGGATTAGCTATTATCATTATTGTCATTATTATTATTATTTAAGCCTTTTTACATATATTACCTCATTTAAGCCTCACATCTACTCCCTGAGATAGAAAACAATCAGTGAGTCTGCCCATGTGTGTCTGTGAGAGATGATTACGTGCTCTGGGAATAAATGAATGAATGCAAGGAGGAATAAATGAATCACCACAATAACCTGTCTTCTGCGGCAGTAGGTGCACAGTCTCCATTTCTCAGAGCAATGGTGAAGTCTGCCAAAAGAAATTAACTTTCCCACATCAATGACTCATTTAGCAGGAATAACAGCCTTGCAAACCGAATAGAGAATGGAGAGGGGGGAGGCCACAGGGCCGAGGGTGGGACAGGAAGAGGAGCTTTGTGATGACTCAAGATAGAAGAAGCAGCTTCTCGTTCTCTCGCTCTCCCTCTCTCTTCCTTTTTAACCAAAAACATATTATCAATATGTAAATGTGTACATTTAAACTTTTGAAGTGGGGGGCGTAGAGGCTCCAAGCTATCGAGTGGCTTTGGATATCAGGAGCGCAAAGAAGGGGGCTTAGATACAGCATCATCAACCCCTCGCTGGGTGGGTGAGGGTCCAGGGATCACCATGGCTACATCGTGTGTGGCCAGGACAGGCCTCCAGCCAGTGCTCCTTCCTTATCGCAGTGGCTCTGGGTGAGTCCTGGGTGTTCTCAGACACTTGCCCTTGCCCAGCCATTCTCACACCCTGCTATTCTCACACCCTGCTCACACCTCCTTCAGTGGCTGGGGAAGCTTTAGGGCAGAGAGGGAGGAAAGATCAAAGACTGAGACCACAGGTCCTACAAAGGAAGGGACTTAATTACCTGCTTCTCGTCCAAGCGGGGGTTATGAGGAGGCCTCTAGGAGGAGTTCTGCCTGTCTCCTAGAAACCAGGCCAGAGGCAGCGAGCCTAGGATAAAAGAGATTGACGACAGACACAAAAAGGAACTTTTTGATCTCTGCAATGATGACATTCCACCTGAAACGTGGCTCGGACGGGCCACTCAAACTTTCTCCAGCTCCCAGCTGCCTGCAGTATACAATCCATTTTAGACTTGTGGTTAAGACCATGGGCTTTGGGGTCAGAGAGACCTGGGTTGGAATCAGTGCTTGGGAAATTCACTTAACTTTCCCAGCCATTACTCTGTAAAATGGTGTCTTCTTTTGCTAGGGCTGCCGTAACAAAGTAGCACAAACTGGGTGGCTTAAACAACAGCAATGCATTGTCTCACGGTCTGGAAGCTAGAAGT
This sequence comes from Physeter macrocephalus, assembly GCF_002837175.3. Lineage (NCBI taxonomy): Eukaryota > Metazoa > Chordata > Mammalia > Artiodactyla > Physeteridae > Physeter > Physeter macrocephalus. Next base: position 105,449 of record NW_021145356.1, read on the forward strand.
TGGAAATCAAAGTGATGGCAGGTTTGCTTCCTTCTGCGGGCTGTGGAAGGAAGGATCTGTCCCAAGGAAGGATCTGTCCCAGGCCTCTCTCCCTGGTGTGTAGTTGGCCATCTCCTCCTTGTATCTCTTCCTACTGCCTTCCTTCTATGTGTGTCCAAATTTCCCCTTTTTATGAGGACACCAGTCACATTGGATAAGGTCCCACCCTAATTACATCATCTTATCTACTTACATCTTTTTTTTTAAGTAGTTAACTTATTTGTTTTTGGCTGCGTTGGGTCTTCATTGTTGCACGCAGGCTTTTCTCTAGTTGCAGCGAGTGGGGGCTACTCTTCGTTGCGGTGAGCGGACTTCTTATTGTGGTGGCTTCTCTTGCTGTGGAGCACAGGCTCTAGGTGCGCAGGCTTCAGTAGTTGTGGTGCATGGGCTTAGTTGCTCCGCGGCATGTGGGATCTTCCCGGACCAGGGCTCGAATCCGTGTCCCCCTGAAGTGGCAGGCGGATTCTTAACCACTGCGCCACCAAGGAAGCCCAGAAAGCCATTTGTAATAAAATAATAATATATATTCCACTACATAAATGCTTGGGCACGCCCACACTTGAAGATTTTCTGAAGCAGTCATTGCTTGTAGTCACGTCTAGAATCGGGTAAATACACAGTGGATTCTTAACCACTATGCCACCAGGGAAGTCCTAATTACATCTGCAATGACCCAAATAAGATCACATTCTGAGGTACTTGGCAGGGGGGCGCGGTGGGGGGAGTAGGACCTCAACAAATGAATTTGGGAAGGACATAATTCAACCTATAAAAAATGGATACTAGGTAGAACTTATCTCATAGGGTGGCTGCAAAGAGTGAATGAGATAATGCATGTGAAGTGCTTAGCCCAGAGCCTGGTGGGTTGTAAGTGTCCCTCAAAAATGTGACCTAAGATAATCATCATTATGGTCGTGGACACTCTTGGTCACTTGCCCAATGACCCCTTCTTTTTTCTTTCTTGATAAATTCCCCTGATGTTGTTCAAGATAGCAGTCGGTCCAGGCCCAGTAATGGGTCATGTCTAAATTAGAAAAAAAAGAAAAAAAAAGGCAGTGTTGTTTCTCTTTGCCAGTAATTTGTTTAGAGGTAGGCAGGTGACCTAGTTCTGCCCAAATAGATATAACAAGAAGCTGGGCACAGCTCGGCTGGGTCCTCTGCTTCACATTATCTCACAAGGCTGCTATGAAGGTGTCAGCCCTGGGTCTACAGTCTCATCTGAAGGCTCAACTGGGAAAGGATCCACTTCCAAACTTACTCAGTGGTTGTTGGCAGGGCTCAGTCTTTTATAGGACGTTGGACTGAGGGCCTCAGACTCTCACTGACTGTTGCCTTGGATGGAGGTTGCCCTGACTTCCTCACCACATGGTGGCTTATTCATCAAAGCATGCAATCTGAGAGGGAACTAGAGATCTCCTGCTAGCATCACAGAAATCACAACCATTTGTAACTTAATCACAGACATGACATCCATTACTTTTGCTGTATTATGTTGATTAGAAGCCAATCATTAGGTTCAGCCCACACTCAGGAGGAGGGGATTATACAAAGGTGTGAACACCAAGAGACATGGATCATGGGGGGGTGGGCAAGGGAGGATCTTGGAAGTCTGTCTACCACACATCTGTACAAGCCAGAGGTGAAGTCAGTTCCTCCTGAACCATGGTGCATGGAGAGTGGAGGGAGTAATCCCCCCAAGGAATATTGGGATGCTTTTACCAGAAGAAGGGGGAAGGGGTCCAAATGGACAAAACAGCAAAGGCCTCTGCAAAGCAACTGAGGACATTTGTGGTGAACACCAAGATCAGGATAAGCGTTATCTACCTGGCTTGTTTCTGAAAGACTGTACCGTTTACCCTGAATGAAAAATGTCTGGCTCACCAAATCCTCACCAGCATTGACCACCACTGGGTTTTTTTTTTCCCCCTTAACTTTGCTAGCTTGAAAGTCTAGGGACTTCCCTGGTGGTCCAGTGGTTAAGATTTCACCTTCCAATGCAAGGGGTGTGGGTTCGATCCCTGGTTGGGGAGCTAAGATTCCACATGCCTTGCGGCCAAAAAACCAAAAGAGAAAACAGAAGCAATATTGTAACAAATTCAATAAAGACTTTAAAAATGGTCCGCATCAAAAGAAAAAATCTTTAAAAAAAAAAGTCTATACAAATGATTTCCAAGTGTTGTTTGATGTTGCCTCTCTTGAATAATAGTTGTTGAAATGCCCTCCAGATTTGTTAAATGTCTGCATTTCCTCTCTCACTTTTCTTCAACCATTTAGTATAGGGTTGCCTTCGAATCCCAAACAAGATTATAAAATTCCCAGGAGCAAGCATCTGGTCTCTCCAAGGGCACCCAGGCCAAGGTCTCTGCCCTCCTAGACACAGAACAAATGATATTTACCAACCGATGAGTTTCAGGCTTTTCTGATATTTGCTGAGCTCATGATTCTTTCACAAGAGGGACCTTGAATCTACATAAAAATACGTGTGTAACTGAAAGAAGCAGCAGACCGTGCGGGGGTCCACAGAGTTCAGAAGGACTGCAGTTGCAGTCTGCAATTAATACCATTAATTTAACACCACACCTCATCATTTAAAAACAGTGGATGGGAATTTTGTTTTGTTCTTGGAATAAATGAAAGATTAATTTTTAAGGCTTCTTTAAGTACCCCTCAGAGAGACGCTAGAGATGACATTACCTTTAATTGGCCAACTTAGCACTAGCTCTTGAAGTCTCAGGTGAGTGGAAAGTGATTTCAGTCTGTTGAAAACTTGACCTTGTCTTCTTTTGTCTTTCTCTCCCTCCTTTCCAGGCCAAGGATTTACCTACCACTCTTCTCTCTGAATCAGAGGCCTTCTGCATGGCTGGTGTCTCCAACCACCTTCAGATTTTACTCACCAAACACAAGGCAGCACCTGGAGGTTGGGGTAGGTTGGAAAGGAGTGAGCTTCTGGATTTTTTTTCCTATCTTCAGTAGACATGAAGGTGTATCAGTGCAGTGGAAATGGCATGAACTGGGATCTTATCCCAGCCCCATCACTTTCTAGAAGTTGACCTTGGGCAAATCACTTAGCATCTCTGAGCCTCAACTGCTTCATCTGTTCAAAGGGGATGATTAATACCTACCACAAAGGTTGTGATCTGTGGTATGCAGGTAAAATTTTGATAACTGACTTCCCAGGAGAAACCCCTGATTTGCAGCATTTGCCAATTACAGTGATGTAAATACTCCTGCCATGGCCAGTTTCAAGCTACCAAAATGAAGTCACTGAATACAGAGTTGGGAAAAGATGTGCAGATGTACAATAGCAAATACCATATAGTATTTTCACCATACAGACATAATAGACATAAAAAAATCTCAAGAGCATGGATAATAGAATAATGCAGTCAATTGACTGAGGAGTTTTGAATACTTATTTCCTTTGTTTTTAATAGAATTTATTTAATTGTAAAGTTATATAATTTCTTTTTAAAAATGATAGCTGTGCTTCTCTGCTCTCTCAGAGTCTATACCCTAGGGGACATGGGGACCCAAGGTTGAGAGAGGGGGAGAAGTCTGCAGGTAACCGAAGTACAGGATGGCTTATTGGGAAATTTAGGACCCAGAATGTGAAGTCGAACAGAATTGTTTTCAAACCCTGCCTCCCTGGGTGGGTGAGCTCGGTCAAGTAACTCATTCTCTCTGTAAAATAATCCTCTCGCATAAAATAATTATTTTACGCTCATCTGTAAAATAATCCTCTTCTCTTGGGGTTACTGCCAGGTCTAAATGAGGTAACGTAGGAAAGCTTTTAGCACAGTGCCTGGCACATAGTAACAGCTCAATAAACGATAGGCGGGCTCATTAAGAATGCGATCATTGTGCTAATGGAAAAGTGTGAACTTCACATCGGGAGCCTGGCAGAGGGAGAGATTAAGGAGCTGGGTTCAAGCCAGGCAGGGGCAAGCAGGCGGGGGCTGTAGTTTGAGCTGGAAGATTGGGAGGGCGTTGCCTTGGGCTAATGGGCAGCCACACCCTTAAAAGAAAAAAATACCCAATAGGAACTTGGAGGCTGCCCCTTGCTTTGGATGTTCTCTGTCTGGGAACAAGGGTCAGGAGGGCAAATCAATGAGCTAAAAAAGTCAGAGCAGGTAAACGATGTGAGGCCCTGTCTGCCTTCCTCACCGGGTGGGCGGCAGTTGTGGGGCCTGGCAGCCCATCGCCGTCAGCCTGGAGAATCGTGAACTCATGGTGGTGAGGACAGGAACCTCCACCACGGGCAGGGCATCAGCCAGAGCTGAACTTGAGAAGAGATCTGTCGCTCGGATAAGGAACAGATTTGGTTGCTCAACCCAACCTGTCCTTGTCGCCAGGGACCCAGCCCGATGTCCCCTCTGGCTCAGACAGAAACGCCAGGACACTGGGAGGTGACCAGCTCACATCCTCAGAGCTGAAACTGGGGTACTGGGACTCTCTCTCCAGCGTTCCCCTACCTGGAGATGGTCCGGGCAGTGCCCACAGGAACTTCATGGCTCCCGTCCAGACAGGAGGAATTGGCTGGCAAGCGTGACTCCCTGCAAAGGGCTGTGAAGATTCCTAAAGAGCTGTGTGCACCAGCTGCCTCGCCCTTCCAGTCTGAGCCTGGGTTTTTCTTAAACAAGAAATTACCAGTTATCGTTCCCTCTGAAGCTACACCCAACCGGCTCGTCCACTTGGCTGGCCACCTCTGATCTGTCAACAGATGCAGCCATTACTCACGTTGCTACCCCCCAACTTCCTCCTTCCGAGCTGCAAATATGGTAACAACATCTTTAACCAAGTGCCAGGCATTTCTTGTGTCAACTCATTTAATCCCCACCACAACCGATGAGGCAGGTTTTAATCTATTATCCCCATTGTATAGATGAGAAAACTGAGTTCAAATAAGAGAACAGACCCATTCACGGTCATCCAGCTAGTAAGTGGCTAAAGCCAGGATTTACACCCAGATCTGTGTGGCTCCACAGCCCACTTGCTGCCAGTAGCCCAGAATGCTCTCTGTTCCTCTGATAAGTTACCCCCAGGGCAGGCCAGGACTGGGGTGAGGCAAGCAAAATATAAGGAGGCACTCACTCTCAGGTTCATGCCACCCGGGACTGGGCCCTGGCACGACCCCGAGAGAAAGTGCCTCCTTGAATTCTAGGTCCTGGGCACCTGCCCCAGCCCTGCCTCTAGGTAAATACCCAGGTTTAGTAGCAAGGTCAGGGCAGCTCCTAGACAGGAAGACCAGCTGTGACCAGAATTTCTTTCTCTCACAATTACACTGGTGGAATTTTCAGACCCCACCCTCGCCCCCGCCCCCGCCCAGGGACTCTCAGACTAGGAAAGGATCCCTGAGATCCCATCTCTCAGACCCCTCAGCACAGCTACCTTGACAGCCTGTTAGCTGGGGGCAAAGGAAGCCAGTGCTTGCCTTCCCTTCCATCTTTCACAACATCTGTCCCCTGCAGAAACGTCCCTCCTGGGTGAACTCAGCAGCACAGGCTCCGGACACCAGAGGTAGACCTGGGTTTGAATCCTGCATTCACTTCCAACCAGCTGTGTGATTTTGGACAAAGGACTTTCCCCTCTCTGTGCCTCGATTTCCCCATCTCTAAAATAGGACCAATGATGCATGCTTAGCAGGGCGTATTAGTTTCCTGTGGCTGCTGTAACAAATACCATCAACTGGGTGGGTGAAAACAGCAATTTTTACTGTCTCACAGTTCCGGAGGCCAGAAGCTGAAAATCAAGGTCTGAGCAGGGCCGCACTCCATCTCAAGGCTCTGGGGGAGGATCCTTCCTTGCTTCTTCCACCTTCTTGTGGCCCCAGGCGTTCTTTGGCTTGTGGAGTATCACTCCAGTCTACGCCTCTGTCTTCACAGGTCCTTCTTCCTTGTGTCTGTCCTTTTCTGTCTCTTATAAGGATATTCTCATTGGATATAGGGCCCAACCTAATCCACTATGGTCTCATCTCAATTCTAGCTTAACTGTGTCTGCAAAGACACTATTTCCAATGAAGGTCACATTCTGAGGTTCTGGGTAGAAATGGATTTGGGGGGGACACTAGTCAACCCCACTGCACAGAAATGGGCCTGACCCTCAGCCCTCAAGCAGCCTTCCCCTCTGCTCTCTCCTACCCCAGTTGGAGGCTGTGACGTTCAATTTCCTGTGTCAGCTTGATGAAGCCACAGGGGCCCAGTTATTTGGTTAAACATTTTCTGGGTATGTCTATGAGGGTGTTTAAGGCTGAGATTAGCATCTGGATGGGTAGACTGAGTAAAGCAGATGGCCCTCCCACATCCAATCCCTTGAGGGCCTGAACAGAACAAAAAGGTGGAGAAAAAGAGAATTCACTCTCTGCCTGAGGATTTTTTTTTTTTTTTTTTTTTTTGCGGTACGCGGGCCTCTCACTGCTGTGGCCTCTCCCGTTGCGGAGCACAGGCTCCGGACGCGCAGGCGCAGCGGCCATGGCTCACGGGCCCAGCCGCTCCGCGGCATGTGGGATCTTCCCGGACCGGGGCACGAACCCGTGTCCCCTGCATCGGCAGGCGGACTCT
>NW_021145356.1:112095-129309 GCF_002837175.3 Physeter macrocephalus
ACCCGTGCCCCTTGCATCGGCAGGCGGACTCTCAACCACTGTGCCACCAGGGAAGCCCCTGCCTGATGATTTTTGAGCTGGGAGGCAGTCTTTTCCTGCCCTCAGACTGGAACTTACACCACTGGCTCTCCCAGGTCTACAGCTTACAGACAGCAGACTGAGGGACTTCTCAGCCTCTGTAATTGTGCAAGCCAATTTCTTATAATAAATCTCTTTCTCTCCCTCTCCCTCTCAATAGAGAGGTAGATATAGATATAGATAGATGTGACATCTGTATCATATATATATTTACAGCTGTCCCTTGGTATTCGTGGGGGATTGGTTGCAGAGCCCCAGCAGATACCAAAATTCAAAGATGTGAGTTTCCTGGTGGCCTAGTGGTTAGGACTCTGCGCTTTCACTGCCGTGGCCCTGGTTCAATCCCTGTTTGGGGAACTGAGATCCCACAAGCTGCGCTGTGCAGCCAAAAATAACAAACAAAAGAAACAATGAAAAAAAGATGCTCAAGTCCCTTACATAAAATGGCATAGCACAGAGAATACAGTCAGCCCCCTGTATCCGCAGATGAGAAGTCCACAGATAAGGAGGGCCGACTGTACATCTAAATCTATATATGGATTTATCTATATCATATCTATTCTACATATAGGATATCTATCTCATATCTGTATATCTCTACATACAGAACTATCTATATAGATACAATTATAGAGAAACGCATGGCTCCATATGGATAGTTCTGTTTGTTTCTCTGGAGAACCCTAAGACAGAGGCTTTTCTTTCCCCCATGGAAAGAGAAAGGATGCTTCCAAGAGCCCTGAACTTGGACGGGTGGCAGACGTTCCCTGTGCGGGTAGCCAGTTCCCTCCTCATCCCAGCTTTCCTCTCTGGTTTCTGAGTAAGTGTGGAGGAGGGTGAATCCAGGCCAGATCCTCGCCTCATCTGAACTGTACTTTCCATGGAAATGAACTTTCCCAAGGAGGCTCGCTGCCCCCTGCTATTCTTCGCCCAGAGGCTAAGTTGACAACCATGTCAGTCAGGACAGGAGAGACACCCTGGCGAGGTCCCGGCTTGGGGAGTGTCACATCCAGTTGTCACAGGCCCGTCGGGGAAGCATGACGATGGCAGTTTGCAGGGGAAGAGCTGAGGGTCGGAGGAGTCCAGTAAGGAGCCCAGGGGCACAGAGCTTTTATTTCCGGGGTGCGGGGCGTGGTTTGAAAGTTACGACGATTGCACTCCACCCCAGCCCTGAGCCCAGGCCGTTCGAGATGAGACATGCTTTGCGCCGGGCTGGGCACGATGATTTGCATTCACCTGCTTCATCCTCACAGCCGCCTTGCGAGGTGGCTGTCACCCTCCGCCTGCGAAGAGGGCTCAGAGAGGCTCGAAGAAGGGCTCTCCTGACTCCGGGCTCCCGCAGCTGTCAGAGCCAGGGTCCAACCTGAGTCCGCCCATCCCCAAAGCCCTCCTCCTCCCTCTCCCCATCCCCTTCCCAGCTCACACTTCTCCATCTTCCTGATCCTTCCCCGGGTGGGGCAGGTGAGGGAGGAAGGGCTCCCTGAGGAGGGGGCGGGGCAGGTGGGCCCGCTCCTTCATCTGGTCCGCTTTCTGCAGAGAGCGAGAAAGTGCCTGGGTGTGTGAATGTGTGTGACTGGGGGTCTGGGTGTGTGTGAGCCTGCGTGTGTATGTGAGAATGTCTCCGTGTGTGAGTGAGTGAGTGTGTGTGTGTGTGTGTGTGTGTGTGTGTGTGTGGGTGAGGGAGGAAGGGCTCCCTGAGGAGGGGGCGGGGCAGGTGGGCCCGCTCCTTCATCTGGTCCGCTTTCTGCAGAGAGCGAGAAAGTGCCTGGGTGTGTGAATGTGTGTGACTGGGGGTCTGGGTGTGTGTGAGCCTGCGTGTGTATGTGAGAATGTCTCCGTGTGTGAGTGAGTGAGTGTGTGTGTGTGTGTGTGTGTGTGTGTGTGTGGCTTGGGTGGGGGCCAGGGAAGGGACAAGGGTGGGAACAGACATTCCTGGGAGGTTGGGCTAGGGCTGGGGAGGTACCCACCTCCTCCCTCCCTCCCCTCTCTCCGCCTCTCCTCTTCTTTTCCTCCCCTGGCCCATTCCCTGAGGATTCTGTCGGGCAGCCTGGGACAAATGAAGAGAGCGAAGCTAGGGCGGGCACACCGCAGGGGGGTCAACGGGGGCTAAGCCCTCGTCAGGGGTCAGGGCCCTCGTCTCTGCCTCCCCGGGTTCCTGAACGCCGAGGATTACAGCTTCAACTTCTGCTGTTTAATCAGCTGGTAGCAATTTAACCATTACACCCCAGTGAGAGAATCCAAGACATTTCCTACAGGAGGGGGAGAGGGGAGACTAAGATGGGAGGAATGCAGGAAGGGGGGAGCGGTGGAGACACAAAACGGCTTTATTAAAAAGAAAAAGGGGGGGAAGAAAAGGAACATGATCTGTAATTGTATCTCACATTGAAATAGAGCTCCCAGGGCTGGGTGGGGAAGCAGACCCCTGGAGACGCTGGGGAGGGGGAGGCTGCAGGGTTGAAATGGGGAAGGTGGGTGCTGGTTGGGGGCAGGGGTGGGGGACAACAGAGGAGCTTGGCTGTGGGATGTGGGAAGGAGTTTTGTCTCCTGCATTGAGGGGCGGTCTCCAGACCCAAGGAAGGCCCTGCCCCTTGCAAGCCGTGCTGGGTCTGGCCCCTCTGAAACTGGAAACAGCAGAGCAGCTAAGCAAGGATTGATTCACTTTACACCACGGGTTTATCTGTAAAGTGCTTGGAAGATGAGATCGGCAGGCTAGGTGAGATTCTTTATCAAATGCATTTTCATTCTGTAAAAAACCAAAAATCTTCTCCAGCCCACTCCCTTTTTTTCTGGGCCCCAGTGCGCCTTAAATGCTCACACCTGAGTCCAGGTGGCCCTGTTGTCAGCTACTGCACTTGGCCCCCAAGCCAGGTGGGAGGGAGCCTCCTCTGTGTGGCTTGATGCCGAGCACTGGGGTACATCTGTGGAAGGGGACTTGGAAGAAAGCCAGGATGGCATTTGGGGCATAGAAAGGGCACCACTTTGAAGCCTGGGGTTCCAGGTTTGAACCCCAAGGCTGTCCTTGGCTGGCTGAGTTAACTGGGGCAAGTTGCTAAGCCTCTCTGAACTTCAGGTCTTTACTTTGTTTTACAGAGGCCAGCATACTTTTTCTACAAAGGATCAGATAGTAAATATCTTTGCAGGCCATGCAGTTTCTGTGGCAACTATTCAACTCTGTCTCTGTAGCATGAAAGCAGCCATGGACATACACAAATGAACAAGCATAGCTCTGTCCAATACAACTTTATTTACAAAAACAGGCAGCTGGCCCACAGGCTGTAGTTTGCTTTCCCATAATCTAGAAAATAGAAATGATGACGCTTCTGGGGCTCCATTAATTAAACACAATGTGTTAGCACATTGTCAGGGTCTGAAACACGATGGCTATTTGTCATCCAGATGGGGTGAGCAAGACAGCTGAGACTTCTCTGACCAACAAACTTTCCACCAACTTTCCATCATTTCATGGCAGGCACGGACAGATGCTATGATGAAGTCAGTAAAGAAGCCACTAATGGGAGTCTAAAGGGACAAGGGCCTGGACATTAAGGAGCTGGGCTTTGCAGGGTGAATAGGAGTTTTCGGAGAGAGAGGATGTAGGGTGTTAAGGGAAAGTCACTATGTTCCCTTGAGTAGAGAAAATACATGCATGCATAGACACAGAGGCAGGAGGGTCCAGGGTGGGCAGTGGGTGTGGGAGAGAAAGGGGAGGGAGAAAGGCAGGTGTCAAATATCAGGCCCCTCCCCATGCCCTACCTTGGGATTGTTCCAGGCTGGAGCCAGGGTTCAACGCCCGGCAACCAAAGGGCTTCTCAGCTCTGCCCACTGACCTTCCCTCTCCATTTCTTCTGTAATGCCTTACAGCCCCAAGTGATGCTCCACTCCTTCCAGCCAAGGAGGCTACAGGGCATTGCGCTAAAAAGCATGGACATTGGAGTAACACTGATGTGGTTTCAAATGTCCCATTGAACATTTGCTTGCTGTGTGGGCTTTGGTAAATGTCTTCACCTCTCCAGATCTCCATTTCCTCATCTGCAAAATAGGGGCTATGATCTCATTTACCCAGCAGGTGTCTTGCTGGGGGGTTACAAAGGATGAGGAAGGACAGTGCTTTCCTGGCACATAGTGAGCACTTAATAAACAGAAGCCATTATTAGTATTACCATTATTACTATAATATTTTATAATTATAAAATATTTTATAATGTAAATATACTGCTTTATAATTATAATATATTTTACCATTATTATTATTATACCTCTTGTGCTCCTCAGCCCCCACTGCCAAAGGGTCTAAATGAGCATGGGGACACGTTGGTGCCCAAGACTGGGAGGTCTGGGTGGTGGCCTCAGCCCTTTACTCTGCCACAGGACATGGATTTTGAGCACTTCGAAAGCATCCGGTGGGACTCCCTCATTGTTAGTTCAGGGAACCAGGAGACTACGTAGTAGGTGTAGAACACACATCACTTCCTCCATCAATTACAGCACTTCTGCACAATATACTTGCTCAGCCCCATTTCCCAGATGAGGAAACTGAGGTTTAGTGAGGGCTTAAGTGACTTCCTCAGATTCAAATGACTATTTTTTTTTTTTTCAAATGACTATTATAGCATTGACAGAGCTGGGGTTTGAAACTAAGAAGAGGGCATTCCAAACTCTGGGCTCTTTCTATGTCACACCAAGAGCTCCTCCACCTGCTAAGAACCAGCCTATTCAAGCATCAGACCTGCCATCTTGGAAGGGTGACCAACCATCCTGCTTTGTCTGGAACTGAGGGGGTTCCCGGGTGCCAGACTTTCAGGGCTAAACGGAGCAGAAGCTCTAGGCGAACACAGCTTCCCCCTACATCTTGGTGTTACGGACACCAGGCCCGTAAGCCGTTGGCCTCCCCAGTCTGCCTTCAAGTGTGTCTGCTTCCTGCCCTGTATTCGGACCCTCTTTCCTCTGTGAAGTGCTGTGTGTGGGTAGAGCCTCCAATGGCCGCCACCGTGAATCCCTGTCGATTCTCCAAAGTGAACTTTTGTGAAATCACCAAAGGGCACAACGTCCTAAAATTAAAGCATTAGTTAAAATACATAAAACATGAAACAGCGAAAGCAATGGAAACAGCTGAAATAGTATAATAAAACATGTCATTACAGCAGATTAGGATGAAAAATAGTTCTTGCATCACGCCCCGAAGGTTGGCAAACTGGGACTTCGTAAATATGTCAAGAAATGTACACACAAACGCACACACAGAGATATTTATATACGAAATCTCAGAAGCAGTGGAAACAGCTGAAATGGTAGAATGATGTGCATTCCGAGTATATAGTGTGCGTTCTTGCCCCAGTTTATAGAACACGATCAGGTACATACTGGGGAGGGGGTGCAGAGATTCGGGACTCTGCAGAGTGTCACCGGGCTCTGCAATTTTCCATCAAGAGTTCTCTGGGAAGTTAAAAGCAGTCTGTACAAGATCAGCGTTTGGACCCCCGCGCCTTTGCCTATCAGAGGTCTCCCTGGACGTTTACCTCGGTGTGGGCAGCTCTCCTGCGCTAGTCCCATGCGACCCCACATTCCTGCTGCTAATGGGTTCACAGTCTGTTTTGCCATATGGGGGGAGGTAGAATTTCTAACGGGGAAGCCACAAGCCAGCTTCTGCCCACGATTACCCCGACCAGGATTGACTGGTACTCATACTTGGGGCCTCGGGAAGGGGACATAAGCAGGGTGACCAACCATCCCTGTTTGCCCGGGACTGTCCCAGCTCTAGCACTGAAACCCCTCAGTCCCAGGCAACCCGGGATGACTGGTCCCCCTACAGTCAAGTCCCAATGCCATTGGCTCTTTCAGTGTTCAACTTCCTTCTATTACCTTTTTAAATCAAAGATGGACAAAGCCAGTGAAATCACCTCAACCCATTCCTGAGTCATCTTTCCCCCGCTGGATGCAAAAAGGAACATGTAACTCAGGTTATAAAAATTAGCAGAAAGACATGAATTTTTGGTGTACCACCAAAATCCTACTGTCCACTGCTGGTCAGCAAATTAGCGAATTGCTTCTGGGTTGATCTTTCCGGTGGGTCTTCGTGTCTGTTTTATTTAACTGACAGCATCTGTCTCTGATAGCAGGGCTCTCTTGGAGTGATAAATTGCGTCCATATTTACTCTTCTTCCTAAAGCTAATTGTTGGGGGGTTGTGTTTTAAATACCTTTTTGATGTGCTAAGAGCTCCCCGTGAGGTAAATAAACAGACCCTTAGGTTTCACCCAGAAGTGTCTGCAGAAGCGCCATCTCCTAATTCGTGGTAGTTAATGGACATTAACCTCTGCGGCTCCCTCTCTCTGCTCAACCCTCATCCTATAATCATTGTCATTACTTATAATAACATTTTACACTTGCAGGTCAGCTTTTCTTTCTAAGTGCCCGAGTCTCGCCTAATGAGTAGCTTTTGAATCTAAATAATGAAGTATTTGCCCTTCTCAAGTTTCCATGTCTAGGAACAAGAACGCTCTTCCCCTGACCTTTGGCTGGAGCCTGTGCGCGAGTGCACAGACACACATATTCACACTCACGGGCACAGGCACACATGCATACGTGCACTCGAACACACACGCGCACGCACGCACAAACACACACACACACACACACACCCTCTGAGTTACCAACGGGAACTTATACCACTTGTCATTTCCTTGTCTTCAACATGCAAATAATCATGACAGCCACCATTTCTGGAGCGCTTCGGCCCAGTTACTGTGCTAAAGGCACTCAGCATGCGTTTCATTTTTATAGCAACACTTTGAAGTAGATAATCAGCCCATTCTACAGACAGGGAAACTGAGGGTCCCAGAGGTGCGGTAACCTTCTCAGGTTCACACAGCTAATAAGTTACAAAGCGCCATCCCAGCCCCGTGACTGTCACCAGGGCCCACACTCTTAAGCCACCAATGACCCAGATGACCCCAGCCGACTCAGATCCTTCAAATGCCCTTGACCACTGTCCTGGGGCAAATCCCAGTGGGAGAAGAGTGCTGGGGAGCCCCTTCTTCTGGGTAGCATTTTGCAGCTCCAGACCACTGGAGACAGTTTGCCCGATTACAGGGGCCAGGAATGGCGCCGACCTTTCTGGACCCAGCATGGGGTTGGGGCAGTCTGGACCCAGAGCTGCCATCTCCCAGAGGAGGCTGAGATGGGCCTGGCTGGACCCTACTGAGCCCCGTCCCAGTCCCCTGCCTCCCCTTCTGGAAGAATATAGCACTTTTCCCTCTTCCCAGCCAGGAAGAAGGAGAATGTCTGTGGTCTGTGTCACAGCTGCTACCGCAAGGGAAGGGCCTCCGAGGGACAGAAGCCCTACAGAGACAAGACTGTGGCAAAGAGAAAAAGAACCAATCCTCTCAGCATCCTTTCTGCTGGCAGCTTGAAGCTATTTGAGGCGTCAAACGTCCCCCATTTGGTTTCGAGGCAAACGCCACTTGGCTGGGGAGGGGCCCCATTTTCAGCAAGTGTTTTAGCAGAATGCCAGAGACCAAAATTATATGCCTTCCCCTCACGGCTTAAAAAGCAGCCTTCAAGGGGGTTTTGCCCATGTATAATTCAAGAAGCGCCAAAGCTGGAAACTGCAAACTCGGTTAGATTTTCCTTCCCCGGGCGGATCTTTGTCTCAAGCCACAATTGTTTAAAATTGCAGTGTCGCATGCGTGGAAGGGAATGGCTCTGACCCCTTGTTCAGGTGACACTTGTCAGGACCTCCTCATTGAGGAGGCTGCAAGAGGACACACAACGGAAAACCTGAGTGGCTTTGGTCTGCATCCAAAGTTCTTTTTCTCTCTTTTTCGTTGTCCTTTTGAAGAACACAGAAGCATGAAGCAAATAGCAACCCGGCCTGCTGGAGTTTGGTACTCGGTGTCTCAGAGGCCCTGAGGACATCTTGCTGCTTGGGGGTGGCAGCTTAAATGCCCAGAGACTCTCAAACAACCAACTTGAGCATGTCACCCAGCTCCCACCGAAATTAGCAGGCAACCAAGAAGCCAGGACACTCGGGGTCCTCCTGCAGGTTGCTTCCACATTATGGGCCTCGCAGGAGGTGGCTCTGAATATAATCATAGTTTCCATAACCGAGGGACACGATCACTTAGGGTTGGCAGCCCTCCAGATTATCTCACTTCCTGGGGCATGACAGCAGGGCAGACTCCAGAATCAGGGGATCTGGATTCAAATCTCTGCCCTGCTACTCAGTGGCTGTGTGACCTTGAGCAAGTTGCTCAGACTCTCTGGGCCTTCTTTTCATCATCTATAAAATGAAGCTAATAATGTCTGCCTTGTGGCGTTGTGAAGATTAAAAGATTAAGTGCTTGCCTGTAGTGCCCAGCTCTGACTTCTCCATCCGGCACAGCAAGCACAGTGCTGCGGCCATGGTGCTTTCAGGCCATGGTACTTTCACGCCCCCCGCCAAATACTTTACTTCTTGAAATAAGCAAGATACATACCTGAGTGCGTTGGTATAAAGGTGAATATAATTGAAGCGGATTGCATTCATCTTTATAACTATGCAGGGATAAAAAATAATTTTTAGTATTTTTAACGGGGAAAGGAGCCTACAAAAATCAAGATGTGGCCCTGTTGAGCCCCACCGAGCACATTATAATCATCTCCTGTAAACCTCACAGCCCACGGTGGCAAATATTGTGAGCCCCATTCTAGAGGTAAAGAGTCTGGGACTCAGAGAGGTTTGGTGACTGTCAAGGCCACACTTCTGATAAGCCCCGTTCTCTTCTTCTTAAGCTCCTGCTTTAAATCAGAAGTCACCTTCATACAACAAGGAATAGAAGAGAAGGTTAGCTTGGCCCTGCCTTCGGAGGGGTCACAGGTGGAGCCTTTGCCCAAGTATCCCCCAACCAGGATCTTGGCGCCATGCACAGACCACTGGCTCTATTATTCACTAAGTAAATTTCTTTAAATTATTTATTGAAATTAATGTATTTTTAAAAGAAAAATGGTATATCTCTACCACGAATAGAAAGCTGGGATCGCTTGCCATAATTTTAAAAAAATACATAAGTATTAAAATTTTAAATGTTCACATGTGGACCACTTAAAATCATCTTGCATTAGGGCTGGAAATATAGAGAGATGAGTGAGGTCAAGGCCATGTGAGTGAGGGTCAAGGTCATGTGAGCGAGTGTCAAGGTCATGTCAGTGAGGGTCAAGGTCATTGGAGGGAGGGTCCAAGTAGAGTGAGTAAGGATAAGATCCCTGTCTTTATTATAAATTTTGTTATTTTGTTCATCAGGGATGTTTTTCATTAACCTTATTTTTTTTTTACATTGCCTGTATTTATTTATTTATTTATTTTTTAGATGTTGGGGGTAGGAGTTTATTAATTTTTTATTTTATTTATTTTTGCTGTGTTGGGTCTTCGTTTCTGTGCGAGGGCTTTCTCTAGTTGTGGCAAGCGGGGGCCACCCTTCATCGCGGTGCGTGGGCCTCTCACTATCGCGGCCTCTCTTGTTGCGGAGCACAGGCTCCAGACGCGCAGGCTCAGTAGTTGTGGCGCACGGGCTTAGTTGCTCCGCGGCACGTGGGATCTTCCCAGACCAGGGCTCGAACCCGTGTCCCCCGCATTGGCAGGCGGATTCTCAACCACTGCGCCACCAGGGAAGCCCTGCCTGTATTTATTTTATCTTGATGACTGAGTTTTTTGTCAACCCCTTAAATTTTGGACCAGAGGCGAGTGCCTCACTTGCGTTATGTCACCAGTGTTGCATATAGAAGGAATGTGCTCCCCACTTTGAGAAACCCAGTCCAAGGTCAGTGACTTCCTGGGCCGGTGCCTTGGAGTAAATCAGACCAAGGAACAGTGAATGGAGATGTTCCAGGGAGGCATGGGCAGGGTGTGGAGATCAGTGTGGGCCGAAGTGGTCAGCAAGTGGATTTTGAGAACTATTTTCAAGGCTGAATTAACTTCCAGGCCTGGAGGGACCATTAACGTCTGCTCTCAGACTCCCCTTAATGGACTGAAGGCTCACTCCCGACCCAAGGTAAACCGTTTACCCCACCTTCCTCACTCGCCCTAGGCCTGGTGTTTATAAAGCCATTTGCACTCGCAGGAGAAGGGAGAATGAATGGTGATTGTTTCATCATTAAGTTAACTCTGCGACAACTCAGACGCAGTACGGGGGTGTCCCCAGTCCTGTCCTCCCGCTGACCCACGAGTGTCTACTGTCTGTAAATACCACCCAGCGCTGTGAACAGGTGTAAGATCCAGCTGAGTGAGCCCAGGCTGGGGCTGGAATGCAGAATTGCGCCTTGAGTGTGCAGGGTTCTCCGGCTGCAGAGTTCCAAACATTTCACAGGCCCTTTCTAGCAAAGCTAATTAACTTCCCACTCCCCCGGTCACCGGTGTAGAGCAAGGCATAGGAATTATTGATGTGACCGAGTTTCCTAGTAGCTGGTGGGTTGGGGTCACCTTCTTGCACTGATCTGAGGGGGGAACTGGGGACCTCGAGGTATACACACGTGCATGCGAGCACAGGAACATACGGGCCTGAAATCCCACCATTTGATGTCATTAAGCTTGTGGGGAGCCTTCTGAAATGCACTATGCAAATGCAGGTCTCCTTGAAAGGGGGGCCGGCCCCCTGAGCCTTTGTGGGTAAATAATCTCACATGGTTGGGGGACATTCTCAAAGCTAGGGTTTGGGATGCATGGGACACCAAAGGGAAGACAGGAAGCCTGCGGGGGCGGGGGGAAAGAGATGCTAAAACATGCACAGGGAACGTGTTGAGAGTGTAGGAGGCAGCGTGGGAACACATTCGTCCATGGATTCAGCCAATATTTACTGAGTACCTGCCATGTGCCGAGTACTGGGCTAGAGGCTAGGGTTACAGTGGTGAACAAGATGGACAAGGGCCCCGCTCTCAATGGAGCTCACAGTCTAGCTGGGAGACAAACCACAAACAATGAACCAACTCATTATCTCAGCCTCTAAGGCCTTTTATGATCTGGTCCCGGCCTTGTCTCATCTCCTGTCACCCTCCCCTGGACTGCCAAGCTCTAGCCACTTGGCTTTCTTTTACTTCTTGAACACACCAAACTCATTCCCACCCCAGGGCCTTGGCACGTGCTTTTCCTTCTGCTTGGAGCATGCTTTCCTGGATTTTCATATGACTTTCTCCTTCTCACTTCTCAGATCTCATCACAAACATCACCTCCCCAAGAAGCCTTCTCTAACCACACACATCTAAATTTCCATTTCTCTCTCTGTCACTTTCCAGTCCATTGCCTAGTTTTATTTTCTCCTCAACACTTATCACCATCCTGGATAACTATTGGTTTCTGGGTTCCGTGTCTTTCTTCTCCATGTAAATGTGAGCTCCTTGGAAGTAAAGCCTTTGTCTAGTTAAAGGAAGCAAACAAAAAGTTAATAAGTGATTGTGCTTGTGACGCAGTGAGCAGCTCAGTGAGAGAGGATAACGTGGACAGGTGTGGCCTGTTCCGGGCTTGGGGGATGGGGGTGGTCAGGAAAGGCCTCCCCAAAGGGTGATGTTTAAACTGAAGTCTGCAGGACAAGAAGGAGCCAACGTGGAAAGCAGATGGGGGCTGGGGAGTGTTCAGCCGGAGGAGAGGCACCTGCAGGAGAAAACCCCAAGATGGCATTTTTTAGTTGACATTTTTCAAGGAACCGAAAAAGACACCCCTCTGGACAGTCAGGCCTGGGTTTGAATTTCAGCTCAGCTGCCTCCAGCTGTATGACCCTCGGGCAAGTCACCTCCCTCTCTTGGCATTAATCTCTATCTTTATAAAATGGGGATTAAAATGCCTTCCTTGAACTGTTACTAAAATTACATAAGATAATATAGAGAGAGACTTTGGTACATAGTTGGAGCTTAATAGATGTTCATTTCTACCTCCCTGCCCTTCGCGAGGTTGCTAGGAGACACCCCAGGCTCCTAGGATTGGCCTCCTTTTAGACAGGACCCTCGCCACCCCCAGGCCTCATGCCTGCTACCTTTGCCCCTCTCCTTGTATCTGAATCCCAAGCCTCCCCCCACCTCCACCCCCGCTTCTTCCATCTGTATAGCCCACTTGGCCCCCCACGGGCCTTTGTCTACAATCCCCTCACTGAAGGCTGCTCAGAGATGGCAGTGACAGCTTGTCCCACATCAGAGCTGAGCTGGGATCAGACCCCAGATCATCTAAATCCAAGACCAGCGTTCCTTCCATTATACCAGACTGAGGTTCAGAGATGGGAGGTTGTAGCTGTTCACTATCAAGGATGCTCCCTCCTTCAGGTTCAAGACTCAGGGAGTAATAATGCTGACCTGCCCACTCTTGAGCTGAGACATCGCCAGCAGGATACTAGTAACTACCAGTTACCAAGCACTGTCAAGGAGCTAGGTGTGCTTCTAAGTTCTTTACAGACATAATCTGATTTTGCAGTCTCAGTAATCACAGGAGGTATTATAGTCCCACTTTATAAATGAGCACGTTAAAACTCAGAGGTGGGGCTTCCCTGGTGGCACAGTGGTTGAGAGTCTGCCTGCCGATGCAGGGGACATGGGTTCGTGCCCCGGTCCGGGAGGATCCCACATGCCGCGGAGCGGCTGGGCCCGTGATCCATGGCCGCTGAGCCTGCGCGTCCGGAGCCTGCGCTCTGCAGCAGGAGAGGCCACAACAGTGAGAGGCCCGCGTACCGCAAAAAAAAAAAAAAAAAAAACTCAGAGGTGAAGTGACTTGTACAAGACCCATAACTGTGAAGACACAGAGTTTATAACCCATGCAGGGGTACAGTCTTTAATAGCTGGCACAGCATGACCACTGGCCAATCAGAAGAGACCTCAGCTTTGCAAACCTGGCATGGCATACCTATGAACATCAGCTCCCATGAGGCCGACTGCAGCCCATGATGCCGTGGGGCCCCCTGGGGAAGCCAGTGCACTTGGGGTAAAAATGAGGACGCTCCCTGCTGGGTCAGACAGTTTGGGAGAAGACCAGAGAGCTGGCCCCAGCACCAGGGTGTAGAGAATATGATATCCAGACAAGAGGTCATCTCCCTGAGGCCACTTAGCACAGTTTGAAGTAGGAGGCAAATCCCAGAAGCATGGCCCAGAGTCTGGGTGCAGTCAAGTGGAGGGACATGGCCTGGCAAATCCAAGTAGAGGAGCTGAGGTTGGTGTTCAGAGACCCACAGGGGCCTGAAGCCACCAAAGCAAGTGAGGCCTGAACATCTAGGCCAAGGTCCATGTCTCTGAACCCGGTCTGAGTTCCTTCACATTATTCAGCCATAATTCCTTTACTTTCATCCAAGACGGCAGCCCTTTGGTCAAACTGCCTGGACTTAAAGCCCAGATTCATTACCTGTTAGCTCTGCAACCTTGACTAAGTTGCTTAATCTCCCTTTGTCTCACATTCTTCATCTACAAAATTTTATTGAAGCAACGATTACATAAATTGTACTTTTTAAGCCCTGTGAGTAGTACTCAATAAATAAATAATTTTCCCAGGATGCTTTTATGAAACACCAATCATACCAAACTATTTGCTTTTCTCCTGTCACTTTCACACCTTGTATTGGTTAGGAATTGTGCCTGGCTGCTGGTAAAATAACCTAAAATAACAGTGGTTTAAACAAGATAGGGGTTTATTTTCTTCTCACTTAGAAAGAAGTCCAGGGCTGGCATACTATGTCCTCAAAATCATCAATGTCCCATGTTCATTTTTTTTTCCATTATCCTTGGTGCATGGTTTCCATTGTCAAGGTCACAAAATCGCTGCTGCAACTCCAGCCATCATGTCTTCATTCCAGGCATGCAGAAAGAGGAAGAGAGAAAAGCAAAAGGGTGCAGTGGCTGAGTCAACCCATCTTTAAGGAGCTTTCCTGAAAGCTCCACACAATTACTTTCCACATACTATTGATTGGAAATGGCTTGTGTATCTGCAAAGGAAGCTGGGAAATGTAGTTATTTTAGTTGGTCTGTTGTCACTTAACAAAAATCAAAGTTAGGTTGCTAAGGAAGGGGGATATAGATATTGTGTGGGCAACCAGCAGACTTTGCCTCTTTTTGTCCATGGTGGTTTGTGTACTTGACATATTCCCTCCCTGTTAAAATCATACTCATCCCTTGAGGCTTGGCTCAAATGCATCACTTCCCTAAAGTCTTACCTAGAATCCTCTATCTAGCACATACCCCTTTCTACCTGCATTGCTCAACACAGTAGCAGCCACTGAGCAATGAAATGTGGCTAGTGCAACTGAATAACGGAATTTTTAATTAAAATGACTTAATTTTAATTAATTTAAGTTAAAAAAACTAATATTGCATTCAGTTATTGGAAAACTTTAAGTATGTTTGGAACAACTTGGGTATGCAAATCTAGCTTTTCAACCATAAATTATATAATCTAAATACAGATCAAGTATTTTCAAGGAAAATTTAACATCTGAATTGAGATGTGTTATATTTACACACAGATTTCAAAGACGTAGTACCAAAAAAAAAAAAAAGAAGAACGTAAAATATCTCATTAATTTTTATATTGATTACATATTGAAATGATACTATTTGGGATATATCAGGTTAGATAAAATATCTTATTAAAATATTTCATCTGAAAAAATATAATTGCATCTGTTCCATTTTACCTTTTGGATGTGGCTACTAGAAAAATTTTAATTATATATGTGGCTCTGAGTATATTTCTACTTCACATCTTGCTTTCTATTTTCTGTATTTCTTTCTATTTTCTGTCAGTTGTTAATATATCTGTCTCCCTCCTCCATGTACATGGCTACATAAGAGCTGGAAGCCTAGTAGGATTTATAGCAGCTATTTACTGAGCACTCGTTCTGTGCTATAAACTATGCTTTTTTAAAAAAAAAACTTAAGAAAAAAATTTTAAATAATTATAGATTCACAGGAAAGTTTCAAAAAAAAGGACAGGGAGGTCCCATATACCCTTCACCCAGTTTCCCCCAATGAGAACATCTTGCATAACTATAGTATAGTATCCAAACCAGGAATTGGCATTGATACAATTGACCAGTTATTCAGATTTTGCCGGCTTCAGGTGTACTCGTTTGTGTGTATGTGAACATTTCTATGCAGTTTTAACACATGCAGATCTGTGTAAACATCAGCACAATCAAGATACAGACCGTTCCATCACCACAAAGCTCCCTCATACTACCTTTCATAGCTACTATTCCCCTCCCCCAGTCCCTGACAACCATTAATCTATTCTCCATTTTTTTATTTTGAAAATGTTACATAAATGAAATCATACAGTATGCAAACTTTTGAGATTGGCTTTTTTCACTCACTTGAGATATATCTGAGTCATTGTGTGTATCAATAGCTCATTCTTTTCCATTACTGAATAATATTCCATTGTATGGATGTACCACAGATTTTTTATCCATCCTCTAATTGAGGGACATTTAGGTTGTTTCTAGTTTTGGATAATTATGAATAAAGCCACAGTAGACATTCATGTACAGGTTTTTGTGTGAACATTGGTTTTTGTTTCTCTGGGATAAAGGCCCACAAGTGCGACCGTGCACTACGTTTTTTCATGTGACATCATGCCACTATATACTCTCTATTGTGGTAAACAGCATGTGAGAGGAGAGGGAAGAATACGGGCTTTGAAGAAACACACCAGGATTCAGATCTTGACTCCCTCACCCACGGTGGGCGGTGCTCAGTTTGCGCCTCTGTAAAATGGGTGTGTTGAACACAACTCTCAGGGTTCCTGAGGCCAGCATATAAGCAAAGGCAATTGTCTGGCAGGTGGTGGGTGCTTTACTCATGCAGATTTCTTTCCTTGCACCCCCTGTGGATCTAGCATAGGCACTAGCACAGTGCCTATGGTGTGGAAGGTGTAGGATCAAGGAAGGAAGCTGGGGGTGGGAGGTGGGGCAGGCAAAGAACGGAGCCCAGCTGGGGTTGGGGTTTCAGAACAGGTGGGTGGGCTCACGTACTCAGCACACAGCCAGGATCTGGCCTAGGATGGAGGCCGCCTGCTCTGGCTGGATTGGAATCCCTTCTTGGAGTGGCAGGTGGCAGGTGCACGCTGCCCGCTTAGCAGGTGCTTGTGGCTGGCAGTGTCAACAGAGGCCCGGAATTGTTGGTTAGAACCACAGTGAAGGCTTTCAGAGCCCTCCCCTCCATTGTCCCCACATCGCACTGGAGGCCTGGGAAGAGAACCCATCTCTTCTACGGTGGGTTGTCTAGAATTAGCTAATGGCTGCTCTTTCTTGAGCATTTACTATGCACCAGACACTGAGCATAAAACATCCATACAACGGGGAGAGACTTTCATTCTTCTCATGTTACAGATGAGAGAAGTGAGGCTCAGAGAAGTGATGTTAGTTGCCCAGCCCTATCTAACCCCAGTACCCTTCATTTGATCCTGTGCTATACCACTCCAGAATAACCAGTCTCCTCTATCTGTCACCTATATGCCATCACACCAACACATCCCTCCCTCCACCAACTAAGCAGAAGGAACCAGTAAGAAACCACACAGGAAGGGTCTAATGGAGCCTTAAATCCATCCTTGAGAGTAAGAGTAAGCCTCGCCTGGTGGTTGGATATATACGTGAGGACTCTTTTTACCAAGTTAACAGATACTCAACCTGATCTGACTTATACCAAAATGAAAATATATTGGCTCCATTGACTAAAATGTGCAGGGCACAGATGGGTCCAGATGCTCCAACAACATTATCAGAAATCTGTCTCTTTTTTTTTTTTTTTTTTTTTTTAGCATTGACTTCATTGTTGAATAGCTTCTTTCTTTCTTTCTTTCTTTCTGTGTCTGGTGTATTTCACTTAGCATGTTTCAAGGTCCATTCATGTTATAGCACATATCAGAACTTCATTCCTTTTTATGGCTGAATAATACATACAGACATATCTATACATTCCTGCCTGTCTGTCTACCTATCTATCTATCTATCATCTCACATTTTATCTATTCATCTATTCTTGTTTTCAGAACGGTTGGGTTATATGGTAATTCTGTTTAACTTTTTGAGGATGCTTTTTTTTTTTTAACATCTTTACTGGAGTATAATTGCTTTACAATGCTGTGTTAGTTTCTGCTTTATAACAAAGTGAATCAGCTATACATATACATATATCCCCA
>NW_021145356.1:129612-135932 GCF_002837175.3 Physeter macrocephalus
ACTCTAGGTCCATCCACCTCACTACAAATATCTCAATTTCGTTTCTTTTTATGGCTGAGTAATATTCCATTGTATATATGTGCCACATCTTCTTTATCCATTCATCCGATCATGGACACTTAGGTTGCTTCCATGTCCTGGCTATTGTAAGTAAAGCTGCAATGAACATTGTGGTACATGACTCTTCTTGAATTATGGTTTTCTCAGGGTATATGCCCAGTAGTGGGATTGCTGTAGCTTCTTTGTAGGGGCAAAGATGGTCACCATCAGCTCCATGGCTGCTTTCTATCAGTTTAGCAATCTCAATGAGAAAGAGAGCACCTATTCTCACAGAGTTCCCATCAGTGTCCCAGGATTGACCATCACTGGACCACACATGCATGACATGCCCAGTCCTGATCAGTCACTGTGTAGCCAGGAGAATGGGACATGCCGATCGCCAGGCATGGGGCACATGCCCATCTCTAGAGTTGGTGGGAGGCTCCCCCTCCATTCAAAGACTGACAGTGATGACGGGATGATTCCCCAAAGGAAAAAAAATGGATGCTATTCCCAGGAGATCAAATGGTATCTGGCCAAACCAAACAAACAACGTAGAGTGTCCCCCCGCCCCCAATTCTCATGAACTATTTCAGCTGTGTCACATCTCTGCCTGTGCCAGTTTGGGGAGGAGGGGTTCCCTGTGGTGAGAGATGTTGGAAAAATTCCTAGTGGCTTTAGGAAACCAAATAGGCAGTATCATAGGAACTGCCAGACATTTCAAGGGCAATTGTTTGAGAAGGACAAGCTTTTAGGGTGTGTGAAGCTTGAAGTTATCTATTTTGTTACCTCTACATAAGCTCGCTCGCTCTCTCTCTCTCTCTCTCTCTCTCTCTCTCTCTCTCTCTCGTTTCTAATAGATTTCAACTCTTCAGAGGTATTGAAATTGGGAACTTCACACTGAGGGGCCAATTGCCAGAAGCTCACAAGTCAGGGAACTTGATTCTCTCTTTGCCTTGAACCTGGCAAAGAGAGGTAGGGAAAAGTCAGGGAGGCCCCAACCTCCTAGGCTGCATTTCTTTCGCTTTGGAGTCAAGATCACAGCCAAAGACTTCTACTAGCTAGCTGGCTCACAGAGTTTGGGTCAGGCTGGGGCTTCTCAGAAACCACTAAGCTGCAGAGGTTCGTGAAGTCCCCATGGCTCATTTGGAATTCACCGCTTTCCCTCATGTCGTTTTTGTTCAAAACACCAGTCAACCCTAAGTAAAGGGATAGAGCCGCCACACAGAGAACAAAATGCTCTTCGGCCCTGCGTCTTTCAGTTCTGGCTGTACAAGAGCACTTTTCTTTTCCCCTAACAGGAAATTCGGGAAACCAGCACCAGCTGATTTTTTTAAAGGGGCTCACACATATAATAATGATAATAATAATAATAATAAAAAGCTTTTCAACTTATCCAGAAACTTGCCCAGGGCAATTCTGACCACGTTTGGGCTGGGCCTTTGTGACGTCACACTAGCAATCAGCCAGTGGACGGGTGGCTCCGACTTCCTAATCTGCATATCGCCTCGCATTGGTTCAAATTTCAGGACCATCTGTATTGTGGTGGTTTCTTTATGTTCAAGGTTACCCACGTCAGGCAGAAGAGACTCTCCGCTTCTGGCCTTCCTGCCTGGTTAGATTTAAGGATCGGAATCAAGGCAGTCAGTCGCTTCTGGGAAAGGGGCCTCGTGGTTATGAAATCCAGCGGGGCGTGGAAGGAGAAAGTGTTGGCAATCCAGAAGGGTTGGAGGCAGGAGTTGGCTCGGTGAACCCGTCTTTATTTTCTTGACCCTACGAGCACTCCCCCTGCATTTCCCAAGTGATTTAATTATCTATTCTTTGGCTCAAGGGCGGTCAGCCCTGAAATTTGCGTGAGGCGAAGTCAGACACAGGTTACTTAAATTATTATGCTTGATTTTATCTTGCTGACTGGTAGCTCAGGCATGTGAATTGAACGTATGCAAATGTGAGCACAACAACATGCATAATTTAAGATCCTCAAATTAACAAGAGGGAAACAATTGTAATCTTACTGCTTTCGCAGAAGCCCAGTTTTCTGAGAATGTTGTAACTTTTTTTTTTCCGGCTGTCTGAAAGGAGGGCTTGGAAAACAAGGAATCTGAAACAGAAGGGTGTACGTAGCTACTAGTGGCAAGGAAAAAAAGCAGGAAGACTGTGATATTAAAATATAGTCAGATTTCACTTAGGTGTCATTTAATTTGGGTCTAAATAAACTCAAACAAGCTTTTCTTTACTTTGTACAATCAATAAATATGGCATCTACTAGAGCTCTGGTTCTCAACCCACCCCTGCAAGGTTTTGATTCAACAGGTCTGGGCAGAAATAAAGACATTTAAACAGATGTCCCAAGTGTTTTCTGCCAGAAGAGGACTACCCTTGAGAAGCTCTGCCTTGATTTTTTAAATATTTACGCCAGTGGTCTTCAAAAACTATTGAAATAGCTCAGCAACTGAAATATTTTTGCATGCAGTCGTTATCTCTTCAGTTGCCTCTCATACCCAAAAGCTATGCAGAAACCCCTGATCCAGACATTCACAGATCTGAACTTGAAACTAACTATGAAGAGAGGTGGAGCAACCATGACAATGTGCCTTGAGGACCTCTTACCGCAAGGCTGCTAACTGATCAAGGGCCCCAGTGCTGGCTCTGATATTCCCAGGGCCGCTGCTTCCAGCCGATGATTGAGCACAGCAGCTGTGCTCCATGGGCTTTGCCGCACCTTCCTCAGACTGCACGGTGGTCTAGGATGCTTCCCACAAGACCTTTCTTCCCTCTCCTCTTCACTGGGGTTCTAATGGTCTTCCTAACTTCCCTGGCTCCCTCCCTGTTTTGTCTCACACGGACCTTCCCCCTAATAAAATCCTTCTGCTTTAAATCCGGCAAGGTTTTGACAAAGAAATTAATAGTGTAACAGGTATAGCAGGGATGGCATTTTTGGACCTTCCTTTACTGAGAAGCTTCTCCCCCTGCACCTTGTCTACCTTACGTTCTAAGACGAAGAGCACAGTGAACGTCATCTCAAGAAAGCAGGACCATATGATGTAGGGGAAGCCCATCCAGACATGAATAGGAAGGGCAAGCACTTTCTTGAGGGCTTCAGGCATCATTTCATGAACACAATTACATTCTATTACCAAATAAGCTTCCTACATTCATTTGAGGAGATGCCTCCCCCACTTCCTAACATTCCTTCTTTTGCAACTGTACTTTCTTCCAGGTAATTAAATCGTTTCTTTCCAAATATATTCTAGCATTTGAACTACTTACTCGTTTAGGCTTTCTCTCCTCACACAGGTCATATTAGTGAGTTCAGATTTCCAGGTGCCATGCTGTGAGTATTAGCTAAGAATAGGCATGTGGGAGAGGGGAACAAACCTTACTTTTATGGCATTTATTTTGCTCTTTTCTTTGACTTGGTCTGACCCCAGGACTTCCATACTGCATTGTTTCTTGGTTTCTCATCTCATGGAGACAAGAGCTCAGCTTCCTTCTAATTTTTTTCTTAGAATCAAGGAGCTCTTTCAAAGCCCTGTCCCCATTATCTCAGGGCAGAATTTAACATCATTGTGTTTTCAGTAATTTCTCCAACTCTTTCCTTTTAGGCAGAAACACCACGTTTGCTTTAGAGCAATATTTCTTTGGCGGGGGGCGGGGCTCGATAAAGTCTCCCTCTGTGCGGACAGTGCCTGGGCTGGCCCTCCAGAGCCTGTTTATCAGACCAGCTCACGTGGCCTTGGTGGTTGCCATTCTTGGACCATCGGTACTTCCCCCCCAGAGGAGGAAGTGGCTCTGGTTTCCAGGGCAGGGAACTCTGGGGCAGTAATTCCCTGGGGTTTCCATTTGGAACCCATTTGGCATCTGGCACCATTTTCATCTTCTTTATTCTAGTTCTGACTTCTCCTTGTTGGGAGATGCTGTGATGGTTCACAGAGCTCTCATCCTTCTGTTTTGGCTCTTAACAAACTGCATTGCAGTTGCCTGTTTACATATCTGTCTCTCCAAGAGGTTTTCATGTAATGACTGTATATGTCCAGGCTGCAATTAAATCCCTCAGGCCTGGTACAGTGCCTGACACATAGTAGGTATTTGATAAATGTTTGATGAAGGAATGCTGCCAAGAGAGATCAGGAAAGGCTGGTGTTGGGGAGCTAAGCAGATCCACAGGTGTAGACATCCTCCTCTCATTCCTAAGGCCAGATGGACCCAGGAGAGAGAAGGCTACAAGATGCTATGGGTGTAGGGTCCTGGATTTGGCTAATGTTAACCCAAAGCTGCCAAGGGTGATGTAATCAAAGGGACTGGCATGAACCTTCATTGAGGAGAGAAGGCTGAGCTCAGTGACACAGTTTTGGTGTAGGAAGTCAAGTGTGACCCCTTGTCCCAGAGGGAACTATGAGATCACTGCCAATATGGAAACATAAATCAATCTGGGGGTTAATATAGGGGATGGAGCCAAGATACCTAGCGGATATTAGGAACAAAAGCCAAGCTAACCAGGTCAAGGTGAATGATCCATGACAAAGACTGTGAATGAGTTGACAGTGTCAGTGGTTCATCTGGATTGAATGCTAGCCATGTGGCTAGGGTGAGACCTGACAGCTTAAAGGCACATGGCCAGGCCAGGCCCCATCAAATGTCTAAGCATTGAAACAAGCCCAGGAGCCAGGCATCCTAGACTCAGGCACACAGGGCCAAGAATCCCCAGCCGAGTTGGGCACTTGGGATTCTTTCCAGGGGAAAGTAGAGCCTATTAATCAAGATCCAAGTGAACCCGGTCCCAGCTCAAACAGAAGGGTCAGTCAGTGGAGATCCAGGTGGATGGAGTCAATACATCAGCAATTATCTCTGAAGAACCAAGATTTGAGACTCGGGACATTTTTTTTTTTTAACATCTTTATTGGAGTATAATTGCTTTACAATGGTGTGTTAGTTTCTGCTTTATAACAAAGTGAATCAGCTATACATATACATATGTCCCCATATCTCTTCCTTCTTGCATCTCCTTCCCTCCCATCCGCCCTATCCGACCCCTCTAGGTGGTCACAAAGCACTGAGCTGATCTCCCTGTCGGGACATATTGTATAGAGTTCATCCACCCACCCATCCATCCATCCAACCATTCATTCATTCATTCATTCACTCATCCTTTTATGTATTGGGCAAGCAGGAGGATAATGCAGTATCCCTGTATCTGGGATACTAACCTAGGAACCTAGTCCCTGGCATTGAGGTCCTGAAGTCTGAGCAGGACCAGGTGTAATCACACTCCTTTCTGGATCTTTGAAGCTGTAGACTATCTTGTAACTCTCAGAACAGTGACAGGATAGGTCAGAAAGTCTAGACCAAGACTGACTGAGCTGGAAGGTAGGGTTTTAAGTAGACCCAGTTTCCCTGGATTGGCTAATGCAGAAAGAGGACACCAGGCACACACAGACACACACATATGCACACACACTCCCCATGCTTCAAATATCAGTCTAGTTGACCTTCTTGATATAGACAGCTCTTGACTGCCAATATATGGATTATCTACCTAATGATCCCAACACCTAGCAAACTTCCCTCCGCCTTCACTCAATCTGTGCAAAGTAAGTTCTGTGTTAGCCAAAGAAGAACCTAATTAGGAAGGTAAATTTGCAGAATTCAAATTATATAATGCATTCCAAAGTCAAATAGAAATTATTATGGATTAGCACAGACAGTAGCAGGATGGAATCTGCAGGACCTGCTCATTCATGCATTCAGTCACTCACTCAGCAAATGTTTATGCATGGTGGGGGGGCGGGGGGGAGAAGGAACTACAGCCCCTTGGTGTTTTAAGCCTGCTGCCCTATCATCTTTCTACCTTATTCTGAGCAGCAAGTGAATAAAGGGAGAAGGTTGTAAAAATAAGACCTCATGAGAGGCAATCAGAGAAACAAAATGCCAGGCCTATTGAGGGAACAGGGCATGTGGTAGAGTGGGAACCTCAGATCCAGTCAGGGTGTTTGAGCCCCTCTTGTCCCAGCTGGAGACCCATTCTTCTGGCCTCGACATGCCCCAACCTGCCAGGTTGGATGGAGGCACTTCTTCCTCCTCCAATTAATCTGCTGCCGAGTTTCTGGCTTAGGAAAGGGGCAGTCAGCTTCTCTGTGTTCCAATCTTGGCCTTACTGCCAGGACCAGAGTTCTAAGTTGCTGAGCTTGCCTGGTAACCTGGCTCTAGGCCCCAGACTCCCATGGCTTGGTGCTTTGGTTTGGTGCTCTTGGCTCTGAACAGAAAGCTTGTCCATGAGCAAC